>NC_092360.1:15604986-15636199 GCF_030848805.1 Temnothorax longispinosus | reverse complement strand
GAATGAACGTAAAACGTATTTGTTATAATATCCATTATTGAAAATTGATATGCACGACAAAAGCTCTTGTATATCATTAATTATGTTATTATTTATTACATATATTTCTATCTATATATTTTCATGTTCTTGTTACATTAGAAAAATTATTGGCATTTAGGATACGAATCTTTTTCCGTTAGTTTGTAAGTTTCATGATTAAAAAGATCATGTCGTATTATTATTAACATATACCTAAGATTATAGAATCGTTATTAATTTGGTAATTATGCAGTTTAGGGGAAGCACCTCCGATGACCTTGACCTTGACATATGTTGTCAAGGTCACCCTCCTGAGTGACCTTCAGAAGGTTTTAGCCGTCGCTCGTTTTTTATTAAAAAGTTATTAACAAAAAAAGTTTGGCGACCTCACCGATTTTAATGACCTTGATATATGTTGTCAAGGTCACGACCCCGAGTGACCTTCAGAAGGTTTTAGCCGTCGCTCGCTATTCGTTAAAAAGTTATTAACAAAAAAAGTTTGGAAAATATAGTATATATAAGTGCATATATAGGTTAGTTGACGCGCTTTAAACACTTAAATACTTTTAAAGCGCGTCAACTAACCTATGTAGGTTAGTGATCAACGATTTACTGCTTTAAATGTTGTGTTTTTGGTAAAGCAGCGACTTTTTCGCAAAATAAAGTATTCTCTGCTTTAACAAAAAGACTTCAATTTATCAACAATTTACTGGTTTAAATGTTGTGTTTTGGTAAAGTAGCGACTTTTTCGCAAAATAAAGTATTCTCTGCTTTAACAAAAAGATTTCAATTTATCAACAATTTACTGCTTTAAATGTTGTGTTTTGGTAAAGCAGCGACTTTCTCGCGAAATAAAGTATTCTCTGCTTTAAAGAAAAACGTAATATTAGTCGTTTATGCCTCTCAGTACTTAAAATAACTGCTATATTTAGAAACTTTTTTTGTTTATAACTTTTAATAAAAAACGAGCGACGGCTAAAACCTTCTGAAGGTCACTCAGGAGGGTGACCTTGACAACATATGTCAAGGTCAAGATCATCGGAGGTGCTTCCCCTAAACTGCATAATTACCTTAATTTTATTATATATCTCAATTGCGCGAATCTCAAATATGTTTTGTAAAAATTATGCATAATATTCCTATGCAAGGATACTTGTTTAATTATTTCTTCCTATTGCATTTAAGTATAGAGAAATATACAATTTCTATGTGTTTGCACTTTATATTTAATGAGCAGGCAATTAAATATATATGATTCAATTTGCGTTTATGTCTCTTTATTGACTGACATAATTATATACTTTTAAATCTTTTTCTTTTCTGAAATTCAATCAATTGAATAGCAAAAACTACGTTATCATATTATATATTTTTGGTACGTAGTGTGCAAATGTATTTTGAAATAAAGATTATATATTTCTACTAAATTATTTACACACACGTGCGGTTTCAGAGAATCATTTTTTGCCAACTCAAATATGTTCCTACTCAACTGTCAAAATATGAAAGATAATTTTATCTAGTTGTGACATTCGCTCGAATTCCCGAAATAATTTTCAAGGATGTGAGTACGAATATATATATATATATATATATATATATATATATATATGTATATATATATATATATATATATATATATATACATTTATCCCAGCAAACACAGAATACACCGAGTGCGCAATTTGCTAAAAATTGCGCACTCGGTGTATTCTGTGTTTGCTGGGTATTTATATATAGTAGACTAATAGAGTGTATTAATAAAGTATAATCAGTATGTTCATTCTGTATCGGTGCTTTTATTCTTATTAAAAAGATCAAAAGTACCGATACAGAATGAACATAATAATTATATTATATAAAAACTAATAAAAATTCTGTATACATAGGAAAAATAGTAAATGTTAAGTTATAAATTGGATAATAAAAAATTATATTTTTAATTATAAAATGTCTTTATTTTAATATCAATAATATATAATATTTATTATTATATTTATTATTATTAACAGCCGCAACTTTTTAGTAATATATAAAAAATCAATTTTTAAAAATAATATTATATAGAAATATTATAATATGTAAATATATCTTATTATGTAAGAACAAAGTTTACACTTTTCTGATATATCTTTTTTGCTTTTTTTTATAATGATCAATAGCTTGCTTAAATATAATGTTGCTAGCTACGTATCGAGTGTCACGACCAAATAAAATTCTGTTCACAGATTTACAAAATGTATATAGAAATAATTTAATAATTACTTGTATAACAGCATGTTTTAATTCTTCTTTATGTTCGATGCATTTAACGAAAGACTTTAGCTTTTCGTACACACGCTCACGTAATAAAACAGAAACATTTCTGCGAAAACATAATGAAGAAATGTTTTCATTTAAGGGGATCCTGCAGCCGTATGATTTACCGACATTATCGTTAATCAATGGATCTTTTAATTGGCTTTACAGAATTGCAAGTTTTTGGTCTAGAATTAAAGTCCGCACAAAAATCTAGGGTGGAAAACGCGATTTTATATCAAAAGCACCAAAAAATTAAAAATATTACTTATTGGGGCACATACACAGCTGTCACCTGACGGCAATATTTGCTTAAAACAAAAATTCTACAGTTTATACGTACATAATGTTTATCATCCACCCTTGGGAAAACATGTAGGAATAATATCGTGTAAGTAGAAGTAAGATTCAATGCGTACAAAAAAAGATCCATCTAATAATTATTTTAGTGATGCAAATACGGATGCAGGATGACAAGAAGAGCAGCAACAGTAGTTGCCGGATCTTGCGTAAGATGGCGAGCAGTCGAAAAAAGGACAGATATCATTTCGTTAGACAAAGACAGATATAGGGAAAACAAAATTAGAAAGGTTGACATTATCGACATTGAGGAAGTTCGCCAGTCACTGCAGGATCTCCTTAAAACAGAATCAGCTTCAATAAATATATCATTCAAAAAGCACATAGATGGATACGTTAGAGATGGTTTTTTTTTAACATATTCTGCATTAATTAATTGTATATATTCTGTATGTGATGTGTCCGTACTTAAAAGACTTTCTTTACATGCTATACAATTTTTAAATTTGTTTATTGACAAAACTTTTTTTACAACCCAGCCAGCAACGTATGATTGCTTTCTTGTAGTGGATATGCTTTATGGATATTTTCTATATTTTTAACTTGAGATGATTCTGTTAAAAAATCTTCTTCTACCGTTTGTTCTGTAATATTATTTGCACAAGTAGCATTTTTTACAAACTGTTTTAAAGTAAATAATAAATCGCCGTCATTTATGTTTTCGCAATTGGATCCCACAGATATTCTAGCAGTAAAATTATTAATTAATAATGTTTTGTATGACCCGCAAAATTGACTGCACGACGGATTTATATTTCTGCGTCCATGACTACGAATTAAACCAAAAAAATTTTCTAAAGGATCCTGATTGATATTTCTTGTTTTTAAAAATCTTATTCCTTTACTTTCAACAATTTTCCATATTTTTTTAAAACCACGCAAAGTAAATATCCAATTTTTTAACGATGGTATACATTTAACTGGTCGTTTAGTTTTCGGATCGACATATCGCATATTAGATAATCGTTTATTGGCATATGGCCAAAAGTTATGATGCTTACTATTTTTCGTTACTGCTACGCGTAGAGGAGTTTGTGGATGCAAGGTATGTGCGTTAACGGAATCAAAAATTTTATTAAAAAGATCCAATGCCACTGCTGTGTAATATCCTGCCTTGTTTGGTATTTGTAACTGACCAATCTGTGATTCAATAAAGCCTCCTAAAAAATGAATAAATTACATGCAATTAGATTATATACAATTTATATTTATTTGTTATTGTTACAATTATTTATTATGTGCAAATTAGTAAATTTAAAAAAGTGATAGTAAGATTGATTAAATTACCTTTAATTTTGCTATTATATTCTAGATATCCCGATAATCTTGCACTGCAAACTTGAGCAGCACATTTTACTTTTATTTTTTTAATTTTTGATTTAATGACATGTTGGTCTGTTAATTTTGGTACTTGGCGATTTAACGTATTTGTATACATATCCATTTTATATGCCATTTCAATAATGTCCCATGACGCAAACTGTCGTTCGTTTTCTTTCAATATGGTGGTATCAAGTTCTAAATTTTTAAATAATAAATTGTTACGGATTCCTTTTAAAAGATGTAGTGGATCAAAAATAGGTACAATGTTTTGCCCAAAAAGTTGAATAATATCTTCTGAAATATGGAATAAAAAATTGTTTTATGTATTTTAATTATGTTTTTTAAATTATTTTATGTATTTTATACTTACGATATTCTTGACCTGTTCTTATACATTCGCGTTTTGAATCCTGAAGAAGACTGTTAATACATGTCATGTTCGGTCCGCCTTGGTCACATACAGTTGCAATAATTATCAACCCAGCTTTAGTTAATTCTTTTATGATTTCTTTTATATATCTTGATGGGGAAATATAACTGACGCAGTGAGATATAATGCAACTAACAATTTATTCCAATGAGATTACAAAGAGAAGGATCGACTACTCGCGACGTTCCAACCGTATGTGTCTCGCGTGACAACTTATTCGAGACTTACTCCGTGACAAGGTTACAGGCGTCAACAGCCCAAAGATACGTGTCGATACATATCGCGCTACCGGCTCGATAACATTTACTTCGCGTCTCTAACACCTCCCCTCGAAGTCATAAGTCGAGCCGCGTTATTCGTGTGATTCGATCATTCCGAGCCCGTCCTGGCAGGTGATATGCTTATATCCGGACAGTCCCTTTGTTAAAATGTCTGCGGGCATCTCATTCGTTGACATGTATTGCAGTTCGATTTCGCCAGACGCACAGTGATCTCTGACGAAATGATGGCGTAAATCGATGTGCTTGGTCCTAGAATGAGGCACGTCATCACTGCAAATCAAACGCTGTGCTCCTTGATTGTCATTGAACAACGCAATTCGATCACACGGTAATGGAATCGCGCTCATTACGCCCTTGAGGTAGATTGCTTCCTTCGTTGCTTCCGATATCGCCATGTACTCCGCCTCAATACTTGATAAAGCCACGGTGCGTTGTTTCCTAGCTTCCCAGCACACTGCCGCTCCTGCGAGTATGAACGCATACCCAGAATACGATCGCCTGTCGACCATGTTGGCACCCCAGTCCGCGTCGACCACTCCATATAACGGTATGCCTGATTTTTTGTACATAATGCCAAGATTCATGGTACCCCTTAAATATCGGAGGATCCTCTTGGCTGCCACCCAATGCTCCGTCGAATAATTGGTATTAAATTGGCTCATGAAATTTACTGCATACGCGATATCAGGTCTGGTAGTCACTGCCAGATACATAAGTGCTCCAATGAGACGTTGATATGGGTATTGCCTCATTATTCTTCCGTTTACGTTCGTTGGTTTCATCAACTGCATGTTCGTGTCGATAGGAGTTTTCGCAGGCTTACAATCCTGCATGCCGAAGCGTTCCAGGATAGCTTCTGTGTATTTTTGTTGGCTCAAAATGACACTATAATTTTTCTCGCTCTGCCGGAATTTGATTCCAAGGCACTGATTTACGCGTCCGAGATCTTTCATTTCAAAGGATTCGGATAACGATTTTTTTACTTCATTAAGCCAGTTTGTATCGTTCGTAGCGATCAAGATATCGTCAACGTAGATTACAATCATCATAAACCGACCATTCTTCCTTGATGATGTAAAAATGCATTGGTCTTGGCTGGTTTGTTTCATGCCCAGCTGTTTTAGCTTTGATACGAGACGCCGGTACCATTGTCGCCCCGACTGCTTCAATCCGTAAAGGGCCTTCTTCAGTAGGTATACGTTATCCTGATTTTGCTCCATCGCATCCAGCCAACGTTTCGCAGTTCGTATCACGTCGTTTTTGCGATTTATTTCTGTGCTCGAACCGACACGTTTTCCGGCTTTAATTTTTAACAGTACTTCTCGTAATTGTTCAGGTATCTCCATATATACTTCTTCTTCCAACTCGCCGTTGAGGTATGCCGTCACTACATCCATTTGGTGGATTTGTAATCCCAGCTCCGCTGATGTGGCTGCTAGAAGTCGAATGGATGATGATCTTGCCACCGGAGAATAAGTCTCGTGAAAATCCTCCCCTGGTCGTTGTGAGCAGCCCTTCGCCACAAGGCGTACCTTCCTTTTTGTGATTGGCCCGATTTCTTTGGTTTGAAAAACAAATCTGCTTCCAATTACCTTTCGATTTCGTGGTCTGGGCACAATTTCCCAAGTGCCGTTTCGGATTTGTGCTAAATATTCGTCTTCTAATGCCACTCTCCAGTCCTCAGCACATCCACTTTCGTCCGCTTCCCGCCACGTCACCGGATCCTGTGTTGATAACATATTACATTCCAGAAATGCATCGTCGTCGCCTAGATTTTCCCCGGGTAGACCCTCGTCATTGGATGATTCGCTGTCCTCTTCATCGTCTCCTTCTTCATCGTTGTTCGCCGCCGGCTGGTATATTTTCCTCGGTCTTCCTACTGATCCGGAACGTAACAACCTTGGTCGTCCTCTTCCACGTTTCGGCGGTTGTAAACGCAGATAGGTATCACATTCTGTCCTTCGTTTACGCGCTCCAGGCACTTCCGGATGGTGTCTTTCTGTTTCGCTATCAATTCCGTCTTCCGTTGTCTCTCGGTCCCGTTCGTGTGTTCCCGGTTCCTCTCGGCCCTTTATTTCAATTTCAGTTTTGGTACTCGACATGTCTTCCTCCCCCTCTTCGAGGAACTCCTGGTACTCGCGATCAAACGCCGATTTCTCCAAAAATTGCACGTCGCGACTTACGATTACCTTCCGCGATTTTGGTATCCACACACGATACGCCTTTGATTCGTCTGAATACCCTACAAAAATACCTTCTATTGATCTCGAATCAAATTTACCACGTTGAGTGTTTTTATCTAACGCGAACACTTTCGAACCAAATGTTTTAAAATATGTTACTGTGGGAGTCTTTTCTTTCCATAATTTGTAAGGTATTTGTCCGTTTAATGATTTAGTTATGCACCGATTTCTTATATAACATGCCGTGTTTACTGCCTCGGCCCAAAATGTCGGAGAAACACCTGCTTGGCGCATCATACATCTCGCCATTTCAACTAGCGTTCTATTTTTTCTTTCCGCTACACCGTTCTGCTGAGGAGTATGCGGTGCCGATAACCGCCTCGTAATGCCGTTTTCGTTTAAAAATTGATCGAATTCCTTATTACAATACTCCTTACCGTTGTCTGATTGTAGCGCCTTAATCTTTCGGCCGGTTGATGTCTCTGCCGTTGCCTTGAACAATTTAAATACGCTTAACACGTCACTCTTGTTTTTGATAAAGTATATTTTGCACCACCGTGATTTATCGTCAATAAATGTTACAAAATATTTCGCACCCGAAAATGACGCACTTCGCATCGGGCCACACACATCGGAATGCACAATTTCCAGTAAATGCTTCGTTCGGTTTTCTTCACTTTGCGAAAATGGAAGACAAGTTTGTTTTTCGCGAACGCACACTTCACATTTCGACATTGTCTCGTTGCCTTTTAAATTTAATCCGTAAACTGCACCGCTTTTCGCCATACTTTTTAAATCGCGTTCATTTAAATGTCCGAGCCTCTGATGCCACGCATCTATCTCGCTCCTCGCGTGGCTTACTACCAGCATTGTGTTTCCGTCGTTCACCGGCTCACGTCCTTTTCGAGCGTAATATAAGTTTCCTATTCTATCCGCGCGAAAGATCACTCTACCGTCTTTGTCCATCACTGTCGCATATTTCTCACGGAAAATCACCTCATAGCCGCGATCCGTAATCTTCGATACCGACAACAGATTAGTACGTAAGTCTGACACGTAATACACCTTTTCGAAATTTATGTTTGTTTCCACCTTGCCATTACTCATAGGCATTCTTACGTTTCCCGCACCGGTAATTCGCGTTGACTCATTATTTGCTAAGTTCAAGCTTTTGCTCTCGCTTTCGATTTTCTCAAATCTGTCTCTTTCAGCGCACATGCTGTACAGCCACTGTCCAAACACCAATCCATGCCATTTTCACCTTCACGATTAAACATCACAGTCTCGATTGTGTTTAACATCGCTACATCATCACTCACATGAGCCGTACCCGTCGACGTATTATCATCGTCCTCTACCTGTCGCGCACTCACTTGTGGATACAACGGTAACCTTGCCCTACAGTTCCTCGCAATATGGCCCATTCTATCACAACGAAAACATTTCGGTCCTTGTCTCGCACTTGTTTCGCCTTCGGTTTTGACATTCCTTGAGTCTCCGCGAGTATCTTGAGGCACGCGCGGATAACGTGACCTCTTCGCATACATAGCATTTTGCTCCGAATTTTCGTTTGCCCTTCGCGATTTGAATTCCTCTAGAATCTTCACTCTCAACGTTTCTGGATCTGGCAATTCATCTCGTGTCTCGATGGCACACCGAAAATTTTGAAAAGATTCTGGCAAACTGTACAACAATAAAATTGCCAGTACCTCTTTGTTTATTACCAAATTAATCTCTTTCAATTTTTCCACCGCTTCAAAAAATTCCGTTAAATGTGTACGTGGATTGTCGCCTTCCTTCAGTCTTGACAGGATAATTCTCTTCAAGAGCGTCGCTTTTCGCGCTGGTCCTTTGGATTGGAACGTTGATTCAATTTTCAGCCAGATTTCTCTTGACGACGTGCACCCACGAATTAAATTCAACTCCGAAGGACTAATTGACAATATGATGTCGGCCTCTGCTTTGGCGTCCTTATCAATCCATGCTCGAATTGCCTCGTCTCCGCTCGACGGTTTCACTATCGTTCCGCTCACGTAGCCCCAAACATCGTTTTTCACTAGTATCGCCTTCATCTGTAACTTCCACGTATCATAATTGTCCGCGTTTAGCGGCTCAATTCTTACGATTGACGACATTTCTCCGGTTTTTCACTCGCGGACTTTATATTGTTCATCTGCCTGGGCCCATAACCTGATGGGGAAATATAACTGACGCAGTGAGATATAATGCAACTAACAATTTATTCCAATGAGATTACAAAGAGAAGGATCGACTACTCACGACGTTCCAACCGTATGTGTCTCGCGTGACAACTTATTCGAGACTTACTCCGTGACAAGGTTACAGGCGTCAACAGCCCAAAGATACGCGTCGATACATATCGCGCTACCGGCTCGATAACATTTACTTCGCGTCTCTAACACATCTCAACAATTGTGCAGATTTGGTTTGACTTTTACAAAAGCCATAATACAATGGAATTTTCCAACCTTTCAGAATTCCTCGTATCATAAATACCAATACATGATCTGCTATGAGAGATGTACGTCTATGTCCCCAATCTTCAAAACCAATGATTTTATCATTTAACTGATCGTATTGCAAATTGGCTTCTAATGACATCTCATCCCACATTAACACGCATAATTTGTCATGATCGTTATTTATTTGTGCCATATGCTGCTGCAGATGCTCAAAAATAAATTTGTTGATTCCTGGTTGTAATGAGATTGTTTGTAACAAACATTTGAGAGTTTTAGGACTTGGCAGTATAAATAATTTTGATAGCAGCTTGTAACAAGAACCAGATTGTTTATATAGTGATAATGCTAAAATTTTTTCATCAAGCGTAAATCTTCTTCCCTATATGTGGAGAATAATGTATATTAAATATAAAATAAAATAATTATTTTATTTATGATATTTTGTATAATGTATTTATACAACAATATTGCATAAACAACATTATATATTATTTATGTGTTTATAATTTATAATAATCAAAAATAGTTGCATGATATACAATAATATAGCATTTTTCAAAAAAAATAGATACTATTTTTGTATTGTTGCAATGTAAGGTATTTTTAGCATTACAATCAACATATATACATTATTTTAATTGTACATAATAATAAATTTTTTAGTTGGTATACATGATTCTTACATTTATAATACTTGATTCTTGCATATAAAACATTCAAAAAGTAATAAAAAATAGTTATGTTATCTACCAATGATTTTTCAATAATTTTATTTTCCAAAAAATAAAATCATTGTCTGTAAATAGAAATAAAATTATTGTAATTTAAAGCATATATTTTTCAAATATATTGAACTTCGTTTTGGACACGTTGATTGTAACGAAGATTTTAATTCATTAAAAAGTTTTTTGTAATTTACCTTAGGAGAATACTTTACATTCTTTAGTTGCATATTAAAAAATAATCTTTGAGTTGGAGTTAAAGTATTAAACTTTTTACAGAATTGTGCATCTGCAAATTTTTTTGCATCTTTCAGGCGTTGTTTATAACGTACTACTTGTGCTTTCATCTGGTTTCTTTCTTTTGCTAACATTACAGCTCTTCTGTATATTTTTCGTGCTTTTGGTGTTAATTGGGATTGCCTTGTAATAGAAGCAAGTATACTTCTTGATGTTTTTGGTGTGCTGGGACGATCAATTACTTCATTTATTGAGTCATTTGGAATATTTTGTGACTCATTTGTTTCTACATATTCTGTATTACTTGTAGAGGTTTCATTTGTATAACTGCTAATTTTAGATTGTAACTCATTATCAGTTTGTGTATTTGTTTGTGTACTTGTTCCACATTGTTCATTTAATAAGTCAGAAACACCCGTTTCAAATTGTGAATGCAGTTCAGTTATATTTGTATCATGTGTTTCTACTGTATTTGTTTCTATACTATTATATATATTTACACTGGGCACAGCGTTATGTTTCAATCTTCGCCGATTCTGAGTATAGATGTAATCATCAGGCAAGAAATGTAAATGACATACTCTGTATTTTCTTAATTCCTCTGATGAAGTATTTGAAATAATATTATTATTAATAGCTTCTCTCCATTTATCTGATAACGTGACATTTTTGGGAAAAAAATGACCAGGGACTCTTAAATTTGACTTACAGCCTGGTACGATGCAAATCCATTCAACTTTTGTCATATTATATTTATTGTGCATCAATTTGGAGGCAGCATCCAGTCACGCAACAATAAACTTGTATAAAATCCTTCTTCTTTCTTGAATATAAAACATATGTTCATGTAAAAGTAATATTAAGCACAATAATATACGAGCGATTTGAAAACCGCTATGGTAAAATAATCGCAATGTATTCATACCTGTGTACGTCAATGTATCAAGAGACACGTAGTGTCTCGCGCCAAGTA
Source organism: Temnothorax longispinosus (assembly GCF_030848805.1). Classification (NCBI taxonomy): domain Eukaryota; kingdom Metazoa; phylum Arthropoda; class Insecta; order Hymenoptera; family Formicidae; genus Temnothorax; species Temnothorax longispinosus. Next base: position 15,624,888 of record NC_092360.1, on the reverse strand, counting down.
CACCCGGAGCGATTCTATTTACTCGATTTCTTCAGCATCGCAGAAAAATAACCGAAACTCGTGTGTACGAAATACTATGCTCGTGACGCTTGTGTGATTATTCAGCCATATTTCCTAATGTGACGTCACAGAAACGACATAGCCGCCATCTGGACGAATATACTAACATGAACTAACACGGTTTACTTTTTCATATAGAAGTTTCCCCTCCATGACTGGTGACTCGAGTCGGCTCGAGTCCCCTATTTATATCCCGAGTGAGGGCGGTGGGGGCTGCCCCACCGCTCGGTCTGCCCCACCGCTCGGGCTGTCCCACCGCTCGGGCACAGGAGTGCACGTTGGATAGGCGCTAGGTGGCCGTCAGGGCCGTAGCGCTAGTGACGAATACGCGTATCGTCACACGTTTATTGTTTCACAACTAATCCAAGCAATCAATTCATTTAACACATAAATGTGGAACAACTTGTAATAGCAATACAGACAATACAGATCTTATCACACAGAATAGCAGAGAACAAAATGCGAAGATAAACATAAACATACATGTAACATAGTCAATTCCATGGTAACACATTTTAGCAGTATTAATTAATATTGATACATATATATTGAATCAAAACTAATTCTAGAAATCGAGATCACCATTTCATAATTTCTAACAGCATATAAATAAAATAATATTTTATACATTATTATTACATTTGTAGGTGGAGGAGTAGCAAATGTTACACAAAATATTTTATTAGAGCGTGTAACTGAAGTGATGGGTGAGACATCAGCATATGGATTGATAAATCCTTTTGATTCTGATGCGATAGACAAAGTGTAACGGCCCAACGTTATCGTCGAACGCGGACTAATTTGCCGGATCAGGAGTTCGACTGAAAGGCCCAGAGACAATAATTAATCGTAAGGTACAATAGAAAGCTTTATTCAATTCGGTGATTACAGACCACGCGGAACGCGGGTTGATAGCTGGACGCGGTATTTACAGATTGGTAGTGCATGAGCACTCGGCGCGGTATACGAGATAACGGAGAGTCGGTAGTGCATGTGCACTCGGCGCGGTATACGAGATAGGAATGGACGCGGTTTTACGGCAGGACGCGGTATTTACAGATCGGTAGTGCATGAGCACTCGGCGCGGTATACGAGATAACGGAGAGTCGGTAGTGCATGTGCACTCGGCGCGGTATACGAGATAGGAATGGACGCGGTTTTACGGCAGGACGCGGTATTTACACAGATCGGTAGTGCATGTGCACTCGGCGCGGTATACGAGATAATACGGACGCGGCTTTACAGCAGGACGCGGGAATTACAGGGATCGGTAGTGCATGTGCACTCGGCGCGGTATACGAGATAATAACGGAACGCGACTTTACAGAGACTAGTGAAACGCGGTATATTACAATGCTCGGTGATGCCCGTACATTCGGACGATAAACGAAGGCGGGCTTACAATAGTCGAGGGACGCGGTGTTTTACCGGGGCGTATGCACCTCGTGCTGTATGCCGGCAAGGCTGAGACCATGGGCGGGAACGCGTTATATGCAACGGGGAATTGCGGGATCCCGGGGTTACGGTCGCGAGAACCCTCGCTACGAGGCCGAGCACGCTCGACCTCGTTGTGCCGTGGCCGTCGGGAGTAAGTTCGATGGAGTTCGGAGACACCTGAGAACGCTCAGTCGAGGCTCATACGCTGGACCTCGTTTTGTGTGTCGCCTTGGGATCTGGAGGATAGGCTTCGCCAGGAGCAGCGGAATGCCGTGGTAGAGACGAAGTGTCTTCTCGCCGAGCGCGCCGGCTTATATATCGCTCGGCGCGGCGAGGTCGGCAGGAGGGGGGCCGATCATCAGGCGAATCGCGCGGTGGTGGAAGTGGCGCGATCCCGCGCGCTCGTCTTCGGCGGGGATCAGTTCCCGTCGACGCTCGTCGGCGTCGTGCGGGAAGGCACCGGTGCGGCGGGTTCCCCGCGCACACGGTGCGTTTCGAATGTTTAAAAAGATGTGGGCGCACCGCGCCCTGTCCTCGCCTGATGGATGATCGGCCGGGCGGCATCCGGCGGGTGGTGGCCGGGGACGATGCCTTATCGTGAGGGGCGCATCGTTACAAAAGAAAATATAAATATTGAAATTCTGGACGACGATGATGATTCAAATGAAAATGATCCAAATGAAGTATTTTCAGTAAGTTACATATTTTTTGTTACTGTACTATTTAGAATGTTATATTAGGTTGTTCTGCTTAATAAGAAATATTAATTTTACAAAGATTAAATTTTTTTTGTAGTATCTAATGGAAAACGAAAACATTACAAACTGGAAGTCTTGGGATCCAAATAAATTAAAATCAGAAATAAGTCCTTCGTTGAAAAATAAAGACAATACACAGGCGTCATCGTCATATACACAGGCGTCATCGTCAGATAGTATGTACATATAAAAAAAGAAAAACCACTCAATATTCAAAGAAAACATTAGATGAGGTAAAGACTGATTTAGCAGATACTCTGAAAGTAAATGTGGAAGAGAAGGAGTATGAGATAGAATTGTTGAAAGCTCAATTAGAAAAAGAAAAGCTTAAAATTAAATTATTAAAAGTATTAATCGAAAAAGAAAAAGAAGGAAATGCAAATAAAATTTTTAAAATCTAAGTCAAACATTACAAATATAATTTTGCAATATTAATATAATGTTTTGTTAGGTTAGGTTGTTAACATTAAATCAATGTTCTTTTTATTTTTTTTTATTTTTATTTACATTCAAAGACTTAAAATACGTAAGCATATTCATACTTAAAGATTATTTTAAGATGCATTCATAGCGTTTTAAAAGTAGATCAATAATTTAAAGATTATTTCATTTATATTAATAAAAAATAAAAAAATGAATCTTGTGCCAAAATAAATTAAAACATGCGATATTTAAAGGGTTTTGTATTTATTAAATGATAGAAAAAGGAAACTTTTATTATCTGTTGCTAGAAATAAATGTGATATTAATGTTCTGAATGTTACAGATATATTAATTTTATTTAGTTTTACAAGTTCTATATATATGAATTGTATACATACATGAATATAAGTAGTAAAATATTTTTCTAATGAGAATAAATACAAAATATAAAGATATACGCTTATTTATTTCATAAAAATAGGTACAAGAGTATTAGTGGATATATTATTTTATACTATATTTTATGTATACAATACAAACTGTACATGCAACTGTAAGTACAAAATGTATAAAAGTTTGTAAAATAAAACTTTCATGAATTATATTAAACTTACTTATCATTGAAAGTCTAATAAGTTTTCATTAAATAAAAAGGTTTGCCTCATATCAATGTAAATACATTGTGACGTTGCACGATGTGCACGTCCCAGTCTTCGCCACTCAAACCTTTATATTACGCGCGTACCCGCTTATCATGTTCGTTTAGCTATTAGTTACAGGAGTAAGCGATCGGGCGACCCGAATAGGCCGGATGGCGCCATCCGCCGGCGCGGTGAAGCGCCCCAAAATTATAGAAGGCCGCGAAGCGGGCCTGCCACGATCGTCACTGTTGGGCCGATCTCGAGCGTGCGTGGACGTCCGGCGAGGAGTCCTGAGGGTGTATTAAGCGAGGGCGGCGGCCCTACAAGCCCACTAAGAAGGAAGGATCGAGGACCACGAGAGTATTGTAAACGACCGGCAATCCCGAAAGTAAGGTAACGGGGCCAGCGGGGCGGAACGTCGAGTACCGTTTCACGTATCGTATTTCGTATTTGGAGATGTGCGTAGGATCGCTTCCCGACCTACGCACTAATGTCGTGAATCCCTCGGGATTATTGCTTAGGTAATCTTTACGGGTATGACAAATCCCGCCCGCTGCTACCCCGTTAATAGCGTAAAAGAAGGGCCCGTTTCCGCTCGACTCGACAATCCGGTGCATGATTGCGTGTGATAGCGTGTCGGCGACGTGGCGGCCTTGCCACTCGTCACGATCCTTGAGAGTGTTAGGTGATTATGCGGATCGGCTCAACAGTCACCCGACGATTAGTTTTCGCGTTGCCGTTAATCCGAGGGTTTATTTCACGTTTCCGGTAGTCTTAGTGTTTCGTTAATCGTAAGCCTCGCGTCCACGGTGGCGTGAATCTCGTCCGTGCGTGCATTCTGGGGCGTATCGGTACGTAGACCCGTTAATTACCGCGCCCGGTGCTTCGAGTGTGAGGCGACGGAGTAACGAGTCGGGGGTGTGCATTTCGGATTATTCCGTGTACCGTTCCGCGTTTTGGTCTTAGAATTCCGTTTACCGTTTAGAGTTGCGTCCTTTCGAGTGGAGATATCACGCGCCCCGGAGTGTACCGTGCGGAAGTATCACGCGCTCACGGAGTGGACCGAGGAGCGAGAAGAATCGTACCCCGTATATTGCGTGTACTCTCCCGGTAGTTACGATTGCGCGTGTCCTTTCGTTTGCGGGTATTATTCCGTTCGTTAGCTTATATGGTCGCATTCCGTATATGAGTTATTAATGTTCGCGCTCCCGTTAAGCTCTATTACGGCGTTTCGCGTAGATTCTTTCTTGCGTGTATTATTTCGGCCGCGTATATTATTACTTTTCGCGTATTTCATAGCGTAGATTATTTCTTGCGTGTATTAGTGCGTCGGCGTATATTCCCTGGCGTGTATTACTTAGACGGTGTATAGTATTGCACCTCGCGTACTTCATAGCGAAGATTGTTCCTTATTGCGGAGATAAGTTGCGCGTACGTTTTTCCGGGAATATTATTTCTGCGTCCGAGTTTATTTGTAACGCGCAGACCCTTCGAATGACCTTACGTGGTCGATGGATTGCGACTGATCGCGGCGAATATTTCGCTCGCGTTCTGCTAGTTGTAACACAATTATCACGCTTTCTAGTATATTATATTTTGATTTACATGTTATTTGAGTGCTTTCTTTTGTGTTTGTCTTCGCCTCACCACGGTCAAACCCCTCCGCATTCGGCCTATGGAAGAACCACGACCCTCTACCGAAAATTCTGAGCAGTCGTTGCGATCGGTCAGAGCGGGTATATCTTGATTATTGAATTAAGAGTCATATCGATAATGAGAGTTGTTTCGGATCTATGTAGAGTTCATGTAGAGTACTTTTCGCGGGTTAAAGTAAACGGTGGTGTGGCCGTATCCACACCTGGCGCCCAAAATAGTTTCGTATCGTTTTCGAGACCCGCTCTGCCACCCGATCAGAGATTTGCTACGCGAGTCAGTCCCGCCTCCCGGCCCGGGGAAAATAAAATATAGAGAAATAGCGTCGCAACATATTAATAATCGATTTTGCATATCCTTGCCATTCTTCGCACACCTATCATGTTGTCTTGTAACGTCTTTCTTACGTGCTCAAAAAATTAATCTATTATAAAAAAAGTTTATTATGTAGTATTACAGTATATTCTTTTGACTAATGATTGTCACCATTACCTTTCAAAATATTTCACCATTGTACGTCGCACATCAGTGACATTTCTGTTACTCTCATTTATGTCTTGCATTAAAACAATAGCATTATTATATGCTTCGGGATTAGTTATAATTTCCTCTTTATCGTGTTGAATAATGTTGTGTAACACTGCTGTTGCAACAATAACAGGAAGCATTTTCTCAGGTGTGCGAAAACGTGCTCCAACAGATAAAATTGGAAATGTCCTCTTCCATATACCAAAGAAACGTTCGATTTTTGAACGCGTTCTGATTTGAGATTCATTATAGAGGTGCTCTGCAGCTGTTGTCGGAGATTGTAATGGACACACAATATACGATATGTTTGGATATCCAGAATCTGTTATAAGTACACTGTCACCAAATGTGCCTGTTTCAAATAAACTTTTTATTCGTGAATGATTGAAAATAATGGAATCATGTGTAGATCCTGGCCATCGTGCCACAATATCTATAATTTCCAATTTAGTATTAACGATAACTTGTACATTAAAGGAAAACCAGCCTTTTCTATTTAGATATAATTCACTCTCTTTATACCTGTATTAGAGAAGGTTATTATGTAAAAAATGTGTATATATATGTATATATATTTAAATTCTACTCACCATATGATTGTATTTTTATGTGAGTGCAATCCATACAGCCAATAGCGCGAATAAATTTGGCAGTTTGATAAAATTCCTCCTCATTTTGACGAATTTCTTCAGGTAATAACTGAAGTTTTATAAACTCCTGTCTTAATGTAGCAATAGCACAAGATACACGATAAACAATCCTTTGAGTACTAGATGTACTAATGCCACAGAAATCTCCAATAATTTGCAAGAAAGATCTTGTTGCGTAGAAACGTAGGGCAACTAATAACTGTATGATAGGTGGAATAGCATCATTACTGTTAAAAAACAAGACAAATTAAAATATTATAGGAAAAAAATTATGTTTATATTTATTAATGTATTATACACAATTTTACTACTATTAATTATAAACATATGGTAATTATTCAATTTACACCCCTCACCTCCGATTTTGATGAACTTAGGCTCAATCGACGCGTTTTTGCACGAAACGAAAGAATCTGGCAGAAAAACATATACATTATACATATATATAATTCTGTACAATACATTATACCAATCAGTATTTTGCCGAATTTGGTTTTCTATTCTTTCTGACAATATCATAAAACTATTTTTTGATATTCTAAATCTGTTTTTAAAGTCAACTTCGTCTAATACTTTTATATAATTTATACGTGGTTTAATTTTTTCCGTGGCCTTCGATAGTTTGTTTGTAAATTGTGATCAGCGAATTCATCAAAAAATTTAAAATTTAAAATGTCATTCATTGTATTTAACTTTAACTTTTTCCGATGTGTATTTAAGCTGATAACCCACTGAAGGAGGATTTTTCGAGCCTTCGTCCTCGGATGAGGATTTATTATGGTGCCTTAATACCTCCGGGTAATTGGCACATCGGAACTAATAACCCACTGAACTGAAATCTGAGGTTAAGTATCATGAGGTAAGTATGACAAGTTGGCCGCCCTGTTAACTTTAACCGACGGTTAAGCTAACTGTGCTTGATGAAATTGGCCCTTAGTAAACCTGGGTCGTTTTCGTCCGGGCGAAAATCAAATGTAGTTGTAACTTTTGAAAACGGGTAGAAAGGGCGCCACTGCGCATCCGTAAAAAAAGTTATGCTTCCCGTCGCTGCAATTTCGAGCCCCGGCACGCACGCGAATTTCCCCCTCCACTACGCACACAAATGACGCTCGGTCTATCGGTGTGTCGGCAGCGCTCGGCCGTTCCGAGCGAGAGGGAGAATAGCACTCCCTCCTTGTCGCTCTCACATAGCTCGCGCGATCGACGAATGTTTACTGTATTTAGCAGTCTGTAGCGCTTCATAGATAAATTAATTAATTTCAACGCTAAACAGCTAGCACTAAATTCGAATCGTGGTACTTTCTTAAAGTACAATATCTCAGGATTATTTTGGGACCATAATCACGCGAACACCTAATTCTTTGACGATTCTGTAACGAACTTTAGAGCGTTTATCCATGGAGCACGCGCGCCGCGCTCTAAAGTTCGTTACAGAATCGTCAAAGAATTAGGTGCTCGCGTGATTACGGTCTTAAAATAATCCTGAGACATTGTACTTTAAGAAAATATCACGATTCGAATTTAGTGCTAGCTGCAAATTAATTAGATTATCCGCGAAGCGCGCGCTCCATTGATTAATTAATTAATTTCAACACTATGCAGCTAGCACTAAATTCGAATCGTGATATTCTTTTAAAATACAATGTCTAAGAATTATTTTAATACTATAATCATGCGAGCAACTAATTCGTAGACGATCAGATGACGGAACTTAGTGTTCAGCGCCAACGGCTGGTCTAAATTGATTATCGTAATTGTTTTATTGTTAGCAATGAACTCAGATTTGGGAAATATATGTTTTCGATCATTTTAGTAACGAATATATTCATGCAGCAAATTTTTTGAGTGTTTGTGTCGACCGCGACGATACTGTGTTCAATATATATTGGTATATTTAAATAAATGTTATAATCTGTCAATATATATTATATCGTTATTTTAGAACACTTAATTAGCACTTAATTAGCACTAAATTATAGTGTACTTGTTTTCTCTATAGGACCATTTTCTGATATGAGGGAGGGGGGTCCAGCTTAATGGCAAGCTGGACCCCCCATTTTTTACGCAATTTCCTGCTAAACGGTTTGAACACCAAAATTCGGACTAGGGCACTTAATTAGCACCCAAATAGCACTAAATTTTTGGCCTAGTGCGAACTTGATTTGCGCTGGTGGGGGATCCAGCTTAATAGAGGTAACTACCTATCCTACTTATTAAGCTGTGAGCTTTAAAATGCTTCTTTAAATTTCTCAATAGTGGGCTCGTTCTATTACAATGCGTTTAACTGTAGTACAATTTTCATATGAGGAAATTATTCCTTACTAGAATTTATTTGAATGGTATACAATTGAGGATATTGAAACAAATAAAGAAGTTATAAATTATACAATACATATGTATATAACTTTCTTATTTAGTTCAATATCCTCTGGAACACGTATATGTATATATATACATATATATCACGTTATTGGACATATAAATAAATAATATATAAAAATATAGTATTTCTATAAATATATTTGTTAACAAAAATATACTTTTATATACTTTTTTACTACAATTTTTTTCATGTTTATTAATCATTTTTACATCATCTCTACATTATTCCAAAGATCGCTCTTTAGTTATCGTGCACCGGCAACTCAGATTCACGCCGAGATACCGAAAAAGCATTTCCAGCGTAAAAACATTCGTCGATCGCGCGAGCTATGTGAGAGCGACAAGAAGGGAGTGATATTCTCCCTCTCGCTCGGAACGGCCGAGCGCTGCCGACACCGATAGACCGAGCGTCATTTGTGTGCGTAGTGGAGGGGGAAATTCGCGTGCGTGCCGGGGCTCGAAATCGCAGCACTGCTTCCCGAGAACCCGCCTACCAAGTTTCAAGGCGCCAGTCCCCCTCCGGCCGTCGCAGCAGGCACTTGAATTCTTGTCCGGACGAAAACGACCCACCTTTACTGTCAACGTTAGTCAAAACCGTAAATAATTTTTTTTCTTTTTTTCGTTTTAAAGTATTCATCATTGTGTCCGTAAAAGTGTCACAAAAACATCTGTCCGCGAAAAAAAAATTACAAAAATATTTTTGTTCAGTTTTTCTAGGAAATGGCGCAACGGACGGGCGAGGAAGTTTCTCGAATATTGCGTCCTCGCGAGGAGAAGAATGTTGTGACCCTTAACTATTGACTTTTTATTGATTTTATTACTAATTTTTTAAATTATTGGCAATTTTGAGGTCGCAAACTTAAGCATTTAATTTCAAAATAATTGCATGAAATATTTTTTTTATGAAAGCTACACTCTTTCCCTTCAATTTCCTTTTTTATTCGTTTTGATATCTTCATTTGTCTTAAAGTTATGATTTTTTGAGTAAACAAATGACTATACCCCTAGTTGCTTCATTTTTTAAATAAAAATATATTTAAAAAATTAAATTGTTTATAATTTTATGATTGATACTTCAAATTGAAGGTTTGCTGCTAAATACAAGACTGCTAAATACAGTAAAGACATGTCAGTTGATCTGTATGAACAATTAATTGCTTTCAAAACATGCTTAAAATTTGAAATTCAGAAAATTCATTCCATTAAGAAACTCACAAAATTATTACTGATAAAATTCAATAGCCTTGCATCCAGTTTTCCGGAGGTAATAATAACAGCATGCTTCCTATTTTTGACCCTTCCGGTTGCAGCAGCTGAAAGAAGCTTTTCAAAATTAAAACTGATTAAAAATTATCTTAGGACTTCTATGGGACAAAAACGGCTATCAGACTTGTCAGTACTGTCTATAGAGGCAGAAAATCTCGAAAAACTAAAATCGTCTTCTGCTATGGATGATTTGATAAATAAGTTTGCCGAAAAAAAGGCGAGAAAAGTATATATTTGAATTGTTTGGTTAACTTTATACAGCACAAAAGTTTTCAGTTACGTTGCAGAAACGTTGCAACATTTCAAGTTACAATGTAATATTGCAGAAATACTACAGAGACATACAATTGTAATATTTTGCCGAAATGATTGCAGAAATACTACAGAGACATACAATTGTAATATTTCGCCGAAATGATTCAGGTTGATTGCGGAAATGTTAAACCGTACAAAATTACCTTTTTTAAAAAAAGGTAAAAACAGGCGCCAAGTACGCATAGTAGTGTATATGTGTTACCTCGAAAAAAAAGAAAATGGTAGTATTATACCTCGAAAAAACCTAAGTAACAAGTGGTAGACGTAATCTTTATATCTCAAAAAATCTCGAAAAAATCTAAGCAGTAGTATCCTTATTTCCGAAAAATTATAACCCAAGTGATACACATCACAAAATTATGTTACTCTATCAAAAAGAAGAGTCGCGCTTTAAGTGATCTCTTACAATTACAAAAAAGAAATGATATCTCTTTAAATTATAGCGCCAATTACAGAAAGAACATATATATTGCCTCAAGAAATAATTGTTGCACTACTTTGAAAAATCTTTACATTGTGTCAATTAGAAAAGAATGTATGATAACAATTTTATAAGATTAAAAAATTTTATTTAAATCTAACAAGGAAATACAAGATATTTAAAGATATTTAAAGATATTTACAAAGTTTACATGTGTATTTTTTAGTGGTCACAAAGAATTACAGAGGTAACAGTACTGTTTGGCGCTCACCAAACTGTAGATAGATGCATGTATCATACTCATTAGTTTAGTCTCGTTCTTACTCGTTGTACATAGTAGTCTTCGCATACCTAGTATTAAGTATTTCGGTGACTCGCGCGAAACGTCGGCGGATCGCGATCGACGCGGAATCGATATTTGCGCGACTCACCAATCGGTGCTGCCCTCGCTCACCCCACGAGGGCACCCGCCTGAAGAACAAGTACTCGCTCGCGACACTGTTCCAGCGCCGCGAGCACTCGGCACTCATCGTTACGACGTCTCGGAGCACAGACACTTTCGCTAATATTCGGAGTCGCGAGATCACCAGCTCGCTCCCTGATAGTGCGATTGCCTACTTTCTCGGCCTGCTTGTTTGCTGCCTTTATCTGCTTCCTCCTGCTTGCTTGCTGCCTGCCTTGACTTGCTTGCTGCCTGCCTTGCATTTGCCTTGCTTGCTGCCCTGCTTGCGCTGCTGCACGAGCCCGATCGTGACCGAGAGACGAAGCATCCAGGAGTCGACGGCACAACGAACGGTGAGTCGCATTTGCTTAACTTAATTCGCTTTAGGGAGACTTTACACACACCCCCTGGTCCTTCGAGCTTCGCTTTATTGCAAATCCGGGTACGGCTCTACCGCCCCCCGAGCAAGTACAAAATAAAAATATTTTATTAAAATATTTAATCCAACGAGGGAATACAATTTGTATTTAAATACAAAGTTTATATATGTATTTTTCAATAGAATTGCTCGGGAAAGTATTTGTCGCTCCCCGGATTCGCGATTGGCCTGTACCCGGGTGGTTCGAAGGACCAGAGAGACCGTTTCCTCACGAATGCAAGCGAAATGAAATGCGAGTAAAGCAGAATAAATCAAGCGAAGCGACTCACCGTATCGCAGCCCGGCGCCCTCCTGGGATGGTCTCTCGGCCGATCTTGTCTGTCCTCTCGGGTGGCGAATCCTCCTTGATAGCAAGCGGGAGGCGTGCAGGCAGGCAAGGTAGTGGGCAAGCAAGCAAGCGAGCAGCAAGTAACACAAGACGGGCAAGCAGGCAAACGCCGTTCTAACGAGTTCGTCGAGCACTCGACGGTGGCTGATACTCAGTGTTATCTTGTCGGCGATTCTTACGGGAGTGCGAGTGCTCCGGCACTCTCTCGGCTCGCGCTCCTGGAAGTACGGCGCGAACGAGTACTATTGTCCCAATAATTGGGCCTGCCACCCGTGGGCGGGCAGCACGAGTCGGGTGAATCGCGCGAGTATTGACACCTGTCGCGGTCCGCCAACGTTTCGCGCGAGTCTCAAACCGACGGTAACTTTACGATTATGAGCTTACTGACTAATATACAACGAATATACGCGAATCAACAATATCAATATTATACATGTGCGACTAACTACTATCTTACAATTACGTACACGTGAGCGCCAAACAAAAATAAAAGATTTAATCACAAAGAATTACAGAGGTAACAGTACTAAATAAAAATATTTTATTAAAATACATAAATCTTTTTTGTGAAAAAACTTGGCGCTGCTAGACCTCGAAATTTTAAATAAATAAATTGTTTGGATCCGTCCTCCGAACGGCGCGCCTGCGAGTGCGGCAACCCGGCCCGCGCGCTCAAGCCCGCTCGGTCGGGCGCACGTGGCACAACCCCACTCGCGCGCCGCCAGCGCGAGTAACACCTGTCGCCGCGGGGCGGCTGTCGTTACTCGCAATCAAAATTCGGCAGGAAAGATACATAAGGGCGAGCCTGCCCAAGACGAGCTCGCTCTCTTCTCTCACGTTGAGGCTACAAGATACCGGGCGTTACATATACCGACAGTAGCGACCGTGATTGAGACAAACCTTATATATTCCGCTCCAACCTGGAGCGAGCGGAATCCTCGCACCGTTCCTCGGAACGACGTGCCACCGACTTGCGCCTGCTACTTCGCAAGGGAGAGCCTACCCCTCCCACCCGCCGAACCGGACAAATTCGGTCCGTGGTGGTAGTAGCACCGGGCAACTCTGCCCGCTCTAGCAGAGGCCGCCGCCGACCACGACCAAGAAGAAGAGCCAGGAGGCCCTCACCACCTCAACAACCAACCGCTGCCGGACCGGCACCTCCACCAGAGCTGTGGTGGCCATTAATACGGGTGACGATCCCCGAATCGCACAGGCGAATCACACGCCCACCAGGGCTGACACTAGTGCCTGGCGATCCGAGGGCAGAAAGGCCGCTACCGCCGAATTCCTGGAGGTCTGTGGGCACTCAGACCGAGGAACGAAAGAAGAAGAAGAAAGGCAGCAGGGAAACGAAGACCGCATCGGCCCTGCCCTCCCTTGAAATCCCGGAGTTGCCCCTAGATCGAACTCCCCCGACTCCGGGAAAATCAGTAGACGCGAATAACAACCGCGAAACATTCAAAGTGGCTAAGCGAGCAGCCAATCACCGGCTCTCGCTCTAGACCACCGTATTTTTTGAGAAGCCCGGCGCCCCTGTGCGCCGGCATAATACAAAGCTAAAGACAAAGCCCTATCCACAAGTCACTCGCTGATGCAATAAGTCATTATGTATATCTATTAAAGAAATAAAGCTCACTTTTACCAGAGCTTCGACTCGTTCGATTCACTCGCCTCAGACTTCCTCATTCCCGACCGCTTCGAAACATAAATAAACTTATCTTATATTTAATTATAAGCCGCATTATCCGCCGTCCGCGTCGTCACGCACACCCATATCACTCACTTGCACATCCACGCTGATAATCATTTAATATTACTCTCATCGCATTCTTCTCTGAATTATTTTTATTTATTGTTGTTCTTATTTATTTAAAATTTCGAGGTCTAGCAGCGCCAAGTTTTTTTACAAGAAAAATTTATGTATTTTAATAAAATATTTTTATTTTGTACTGTTACCTCTGTAATTCTTTGTGATTAAATCTTTTATTCTATTGAAAAATACATATATAAACTTTGTATTTAAATACAAATTGTATTCCCTCGTTGGATTAAATATTTTAATAAAATATTTTTATTTTGTACTGCTACCTCTGTAATTCTTTGTGACCACTAAAAAATACACATGCAAACTTTGTATTTAAATGTCTTGTATCCCCTTGTTAAATTTAAATAAAATTTTTTAATCTTATAAAATTGTTATCATACATTCTTTTCTAATTGACACAATGTAATGATTTTTCAAAGTAGTGCAACAATTATTTTTTGAGGCAATATATATGTTCTCTCTGTAATTGGCGCTGTAATTTAAAGAGATATCATTTCTTTTTTGTAATTGTAATAGATCACTTAAAGCGCGACTCTTCTTTTTGATAAGGTAACATAATTTTGTGATGTGTATCACTTGGGTTATAATTTTTCGGAAATAAAGATACTACTGCTTAGATTTTTTCGAGATTTTTCGAGATATAAAGATTACGTTTACCACTTGTTACTTAGGTTTTTTCGAGGTATAATACTACCACTTTCTTTTTTTTTTCGAGGTAACATCATATACACTACTATGCGTGTACTTGGCGCCTTTTTTTATCTTTTTTTTAAAAAAGGTAATTTTGTATGGATATCACGCCTTTTTGTAGTATTACGCATTTTATAAACAGTATGTACAGGGTAAAGCTATTTGGAGGTATAATACTACACCTTTGTTTTTTTCGAGGTAACAACATAACAGGGTAACAACATAATACATATACACTACTATGCGTGTACTTGACGACTTTTTTTACTTTTTTTTAAAAAGGTAATTTTGTACGGATATCACGCCTTTTTGTAGTGTTACGCATCTTAATCTTATAAACAAATATATCTTATAATCTTATAAACAGTATATACAAGGTATGAAGTTAAAAGTGTTACGGACTATTATTTCTGAAGAAAACAACAATTTAATATTGTTCCGGATTGGGCGAGTTCGCGCGCACGGCGAGCCCTTCGCGACGGATGAGGAAGCGCTACCGCGATCCCGTTCTTATCGGCCGCATGCGCGATTCCAGGAGCGCTTCGCGATCAATCAAATTGCGCGAGCGTTAGCACATCGACCCGCATATCTATCGAAATCAATTGGCATGGTTCTTCATCCTCGCGTAGCGGCGCCGCCGGATGCGCGCAATAGAGTACGTCTGTAGCCGGCCGGTGAACCGCACGTGTTTACATCTGCAAAACCGAAAATGTCGAACCGGGTGGCGGGCCACGCAACAAGATCTCCGCCAGCTTCGCGACAAAATCTCCGCTCGCGCCGACAGGATCTCAGCTCGTGCCGCGACAAGATTTCCGCTCGTGTCGACAGGAGATCCGCGCTCTAGTAGGGGAGCCCAGCGGGCTAAATGGTGATTTACTCGAGCGTCGTAGTAGTAGGGGAGCCCAATGGGGGATTTGGTGATTTACTCGAGCGCGACAGATTAACATATAGGGGGATACCTTGCACCCTGTTGAGTACCTCCACTATATATAAGCCCTTAATATAGGATCGCGCGTCTAGGGCAACCGATCAGAATAGTAAAAAAAAATCGATCGTTAAAAATACTCGAGCGCGTCAGATTAAGGTAAGGTGGGTTAATAACATGCAGAAAAGTGTGCATTTCAATAATCTGACGATTTGAGCGTGACGTAAGGGAGTGGGAGGGTCACAAACTTGCAAAAAAAAAACGTCACCTTGACATTCTCGAGCGCGGTCGAATTTTTTTTTATTTTGAAGGAAATAATTCAAGAATAACGGAAAAAATATAATCTGCCGATTTCCACAAGCCGAAGTAGCACAAATCGTCAGAAAAGTTTAGTGCGTGCAGCTGCAGTGAAGCATGTATTCCCCACTCCGCGTCTCTATTTCCCTTTCACTTTTTATCGATCTCTTACTGGGTCTGTTTCTTTTAGCTGCACTGACTGAGCTAATTCACTCCAACTTACTGCACTAGTGTGCACCAGTTCAGCCAGTGCAGGCAAAAGAAACAGACTTACTCTCTCGCACCGTCCCCACGCTACTCCGTTTTCCGTCGCCATAACGTCATCACAGCTGATCACATGTTCTGTAGGATCACACGCGATATGCAAGCTGAAGATGAAATTGACGAACAAATCGAACCAGATTTGCAGTACGACGATAATTCCACGGAAGAAGAAGATGAAGATGAAGATTAAAAAAAAAATATTTTTAAAGTTTTTTTTTTATTTTACTATTTTTTTCTGTACCTATATATCATAATTGAAAAAAATAGATTTTTTTATTTGCATTCTATTTTCCATGCATTTTACTTGTCACACTTAGTAATTTAAAATAAAAATTTTTTTTAATTAAAAAATTTTTTTTTTAATTTGTCAGATTAAGAAAATCCCTCCAAATAATCGTCAGATTATGGGTCAGCGCGACTAGGACATCAAGCTGAATCACCTGTATAATAATCTGACGCGCTCGAGTATTTCAAAATGGCGATTTTTTTTTGCATTATCAAGAAGCCGCCATGAGCTTGCGTCATGTCCGAATCGTCAGTCTTTTGAATGGGAGCTTCTTTCGGGTTCACTTAACATCCCCTCCGAATATCTGACGCGCTCGAATAAATTTTTTTTTCCCGTTTTTAACCGTTCTGTACAGCCACCCCCACGATGCAAACCGGCAGATTAACATACCTCTAATATCAGAGACACATGGGGCATATACACTATCAATATCTGACGCGCTCGAGTATATTCATGTGACTATTTTTTTTTACATTTTTGAAAACCTGTAGACGCTTCCCCCACCGGTGAAAAGGTGTACATTATATAACCTTTTTTTCTTTCTACCATCTAATCTTCAAAATCCAATAGGTCCCTATAGTAGGGGAGCCCAGCGGGCTAAATGGTGATTTACTCGAGCGTCGTAGGGACCTATTGGATTTTGAAGATTAGATGGTAGAAAGAAAAAAAGGTTATATAATGTACACCTTTTCACCGGTGGGGGAAGCGTCTACAGGTTTTCAAAAATGTAAAAAAAAATAGTCACATGAATATACTCGAGCGCGTCAGATATTGATAGTGTATATGCCCCATGTGTCTCTGATATTGGAGGTATGTTAATCTGCCGGTTTGCATGGTGGGGGTGGCTGTACGGAACGGTTAAAAACGGGAAAAAAAAATTTATTCGAGCGCGTCAGATATTCGGAGGGGATGTTAAGTGAACCCGAAAAAGCTCCCATTCAAAAGACTGACGATTCGGACATGACGCAAGCTCATGGCGGCTTCTTGATAATGCAAAAAAAAATCGCCATTTTGAAATACTCGAGCGCGTCAGATTATTATACAGGTGATTCAGCTTGATGTCCTAGTCGCGCTGACCCATAATCTGACGATTATTTGGAGGGATTTTCTTAATCTGACAAATTGAAAAAAAAATTTTTTAATTAAAAAAAAATTTTTATTTTAAATTACGTGACTTTTTTTTTTTGCAAGTTTGTGACCCTCCCACTCCCTTACGTCACGCTCAAATCGTCAGATTATTGAAATGCACACTTTTCTGCATGTTATTAACCCACCTTACCTTAATCTGACGCGCTCGAGTATTTTTAAACGATCGATTTTTTTTTACTATTCTGATCGGTTGCTCTAGACGCGCGATCCTATATTAAGGCTTTATTGAGGCAGATAGTTTATCGCGTCTATAGTAGGGATAAGAGCCGCGAGGAAAGGGGTGCGCCACCGTCCGGGTAGCATTAGCGACAAGCTAGCGGTCGAGCGCATGATCGTTCGGGTGTCTTCGGAGGAACTCGGGTCCTTAGCGAAAGCGCCGGGAAGCCTGCGTGCTTCCGTCTCTTAGCCGTCGACTCGAGAGAGTGATAGTCGCGTTAATTCTCAGTGCTATTTTTGCAATAAAGAAAGTTTGCCAAAAATACGTGACGTTAATTCCAGCTCTCCGATCCCTTTCTCTCAACAAAATCCTTAACAGGTTATGGGCCCAGACTACGTAACTGCGGTCTAAAATTGTGAGAAGGGAGAGAGCTCGTAAACGCGCGAGAAGACACGCGGTGTCGGCCATATTATACCGTTCGGTCGAAAACGTGCGTGGAGTGAATCGACGCGAGTGACTTGCATCGAACAATGTCTCAAGACATCTCCGCACGAAACGTCAAGAAATTTGACGGGACAAACTTCCAAGGATGGAGGTTTCAGATCAACACTCTATTTATGGCACACGAAATAGACGATGTTGTTGACGGCACGCGGACTTTACCGGAGGATCGAACGACGGCCATTGCGAAGACGTGGATTCGTGACAATGCAAAGGCGATGTTCCTCCCGAGTAGAAATTTATTCAGGCGTGCCTGTTGTCATGTACGGCCCTGATCAGATATGAATGAGGCATGCCTGACTACGGCATGCCAGATCAGGTCCTGACTGGTGCCATATCAAGCATGCCTGGTTATATATAACCAGGCAAGCCTGATAAGGCAATAGTCAGGACCTTATTGAGTATCCCTTAATACACAAATTTTCAAAGGTCATATCAAAATTAATTAATAATTATAATTAATCTGATATTATTAATATAATATCTATAATAAAACATTGAAGGCCTTTTTTATTTGACTAATATTATTATTGTAGGAAGTACAATTCGTCTTCTTTCATCATATAATATTAATATAATATTATATCATATAGCCAATTCAAAATTTTATTACTCTTTTTAAATTAAATTTGTTTCTTAAGATGATTTTTGAAAAATTATATATTTGCGCTGGTTATGACATATGTAGACTATATATAACACTTACATTAAATTAAGAAAGTAGTCTACCACGTAAGGCAGTTGGCTCACGATTCCAGAGGTCCCGAGTTCGAATCCCACCAATAAGGTAGGTGTTTTTTTTCAAATACAGAAATATTATAATTTCATATCAATTTATATATCATAGACTACATCTAAGAAACAAATTTAGTTAAAAAATAGTAATAAAATTTCAAAATAAACAAATTTTTTTATGTCGGGTGAATATAAGGGTTTTCATTAATTCGCCTGACATGGTCCTTATTAGGTAAATGAAATCCGGTCCTGAACATGCAATGCGTTACACATCTTGTCAGGACCATGTCAGGTGACTTTACCAGGGCCAGATTATGTATTATGGCACACCTGATCTGGACCTGTTCAGACAGTAACTGAAATTTCTACTCGGGCTCTGATTTCTACAGCACTGGAACCCGAGTAGAAATTTCAGTTACTGTCTGAACAGGTCCAGATCAGGTGTGCCATAATACATAATCTGGCCCTGGTAAAGTCACCTGACATGGTCCTGACAAGATGTGTAACGCATTGCATGTTCAGGACCGGATTTCATTTACCTAATAAGGACCATGTCAGGCGAATTAATGAAAACCCTTATATTCACCCGACATAAAAAAATGTGTTTATTTTGAAATTTTATTACTATTTTTTAACTAAATTTGTTTCTTAGATGCAGTCTATGATTATAAATATTTTCTGTATTTGAAAAAAACACCTACCTTGGTGGGATTCGAACTCGGGACCTCTGGATCGTGAGCCAACTGCCTTACGTGGTAGACTACTTCTTAATTTAATGTACGTGTTATATATAGTCTACATATCATAACCAGCGCAAATATATAATTTTCAAAAATCATCTTAAGAAACAAATTTAATTTAAAAAGAGTAATAAATTTTGAATTGGCTATATGATATAATATTATATTAATATTATATGATGAAAGAAGACGAATTGTACTTCCTACAATAATAATATTAGTCAAATAAAAAAGGCCTTCAATGTTTTATTATAGATATTATATTAATAATATCAGATTAATTATAATTATTAATTAATTTTGATATGACCTTTGAAAATTTGTGTATTAAGGGATACTCAATAAGGTCCTGACTATTGCCTTATCAGGCTTGCCTGGTTATATATAACCAGGCATGCTTGATATGGCACCAGTCAGGACCTGATCTGGCATGCCGTAGTCAGGCATGCCTCATTCATATCTGATCAGGGCCGTACATGACAACAGGCACGCCTGAATAAATTTCTACTCGGGAGATGGTAATACGTCCAAAAGCCACGGATGGTAACCAGTAAAGTAGGTGTGAAAAATAGAACAGCGCAGCGATGAGA
>NC_092360.1:15469929-15604486 GCF_030848805.1 Temnothorax longispinosus | reverse complement strand
TACAAATGTTATTAAAAGTATATAACACATATATATATATATATATATATATATATATCTATGTCAGAAGGCAGTTTTGACGACAATGTCTGTACTCTGCATACATCCAACTGTACTCACCTCCAGATTACTATGCATAAACCATTTTATATACGTCTTCGTAGTTTTCAGTTAAAATAATAATAAGCACAAAGTGGTAGTTTCGACGACATCTTTTGTCTATTGGCAGTTTCGATAACAATATATATAAAAAATATATATAAAGGCAGTTTTGACACCTAGATACATATTAAAAAGCTGTATAAAAGCAGTTTTGACGACTGTTGTCAAAACTTCCTTTACACGTTTTACATTTGTTGTCAAAACTGCCTCTATATCCATTTTATGTACACTGATGTCAAAACTGCCAATAGATAAAAGATATCGTCAAATTGTCATTTATCACACAATTTGAGGCATAATTAGTAATGCAAGTTAATCATACAATCAAATGCAAAAACTAAAAAATAAAAATAGTTAAAAATCTACAATATACATGAATATGTCAAAAGACAGTTTTGGCAAATTTTCTTACTTAAAATACTAATACATATTATGTGAACATTCAGATGTACTGACCTCGAGGCTAATATGTATAAAATTATTTATTCCTTGTAATTTTTAAGTAAAATGGAAATAAGCATAAAATGGCAGTTTCCACGAAATTTCTTAACTATTAGCAGGTTCGACCGCAGTGTATATAAAAAATATATATACAGGCAGTTTGACACAAAGTATAACAACAATTTATAAAGGCAGAAAGTGAGAGAGTTTTGCCGACTACATTTTGCTTTACTTTCTGACTAGATATTAATTTAAAGTATAGAATTTCTCAGAATTCTTGTTGTTTCTTAAGCCTCGTGTCCAGCATGCTAGAAATCGTTTCAAGAGAAAGAATTAACAAATCACATTTGAACAATTCGGTTAATTGACTAATGCAATTGGTCAATTCTTTCTCCGTTCGGAATATCGGAATTATTGCTAACATCGTAGACACAAGGTTTTAGGGATGTTCTCTTTCACATTTCGAAAGCAACACTCCGCGAGAATTTTTGAGGTGGTCTTCGCTTTCGATTTAAAAGTAAGTACAGTGAGAATCTTACTCTTTTCGCTCATGTTCAGAATGCAACGCCGCCGCGAGAATCTTAAGTCTTGTGTGCAATATGCTAGAAATCGCTTCGAGATCTCGGACGAAAGAATAATTAATACATTTGAACAATTCGACTAATTGACCAATGCGGTTGATCAATTCCTTCTCCGTTCGGGATCTCGAAGCGATTTCTAGTACCATAATCACAAGACTTTAGAGATGTTAGCTTTCATTTTAAAAGCAACACGTTGTGAGACTAATCGTGAATCTAAAGCCTTGTGTCCACGACTTGTGTTAAAAATCGTTCCGAGATCTCGTATAGAGAGGGAATTGATCAATCGCATTTGAACAATTTGGCCTATTGATCAATGCGATTGACTACTTCTTTCTCCGTCCGAGAGCTCGGAGCGATTTCTAGTTACGTGGACACAGGGCTTTAGATGTTTTCGCTAAAGACAGTTTTGACGACAGTTTTTGTACCATGTAGTGTCATAATAGCCTCGATGTAAATACATTCGAGTGTACTAGCATCGGGACTATAATACATAAACTTATTTGTAATTTACAAATGAAACAGAAATAATTAAAAAAATTTATGTTTCAACGACATCTCTTACCTATTGGCAGATTCGACCACAGCGTATATAAAAAATATATATAAGGTAGTTTTGACGTATCAGTTTATAAAAAATTTATAAAGGCAGAGAGAGAGAGAGAAAAAGAGAGAGAGAGAGAGAGAGAGAGAGAGAGAGAGAAATTGATTACTGTAACGCAAACTTTGTAATGCCCGTTCTAGACCCGAGGATGATCCTACTTGTGGCTCTAGTGTAGACGGGTAAAAATCTATACTTTATGTATAGTTTATGTCACGTACACTATAAAAAGGAGGATGAGCCACAATTAGGATCATCCTTAGATCTAGATCGGGCATTACAAAGTTTGCTTTACATTAGTCAAATCTCTCTCTCTCACTCTCTGCCTTTATAAATTTTTTTATAAACTGATACGTCAAAACTGCCTTTATATATATTTTTTATACACGCTGTATATAAAAATCTGCCAATAGATAAGAGATATCGTTGAAACTGCCATTTTTTTATTATTTATATTTTATTTAAAAATTACAAAGAAGTGAATAAGTTTACACATTATAACTCGAGGCTAGTACACTCGAATGTATTTATATCAAGGCTACTATGGGAGCTTTCCAGCAAGCGACACAAGTCGGCACAAGTGTCGTTCTGTCTTTCTTCGCATTCAATGAATAACAAAGACGGAACGACACTTGTGTCAACTTGTGTCGCTTGCTGGAAAGCTCCCAATGACACTGCATGGTGCAAAAACTGTCGTCAAAAACTGTCCTTAGCGAAAACATCTTCTAAGGCCTTGTGTCCACGATATAAATCACTCTGAGCTCTCGGACGGAGAAAGAAGTGACCAATCGCATTGATCAATAGGCCGAATTGTTCAAATGCGATTGATCAATTTCTTCTCTGTACGAGATCTCGAAACGATTTCTAGCATCATTGTCACAAGGCTTCAGATTCTTGCGACGTGTTGCTTTTGAAATGAAAGCGAATATCTCTGTACGCGTACTATAGAATGGAGGATGAGCCACAAGTAGGATCATTCTCAGGTCTAGAACGGGCATAAGAAGGATTGCTTTACTTCCAGACTAGAAATTAATTTAAAATATAACATTTCTTATAATTCTTGCTACGAGTTTCTGAAGTATTGTCTCGAAATGCTAGAAATCGCTTTGAAATCTCGGACGGAGAAAGAATTAACAAATCGCATTTGAACAATTCAGCCAATTGACCAATGCGATTTGTCAATTCTTTCTCCGTTCAGGGTATCGGAGTTATTGCTAACATGGTAGACACATAAGGTTTCAGAGATTTTCGCTTTCATTTTATAAGCAACACGTCGCGAGATTCTGATTAATGCTATTCGTTCTCATTTCGAAAGCAACACGCCACAAAGAACAGACGATATATTCGATTTTTGTTTCAAATGCAACATGCCGCAAGGTTCTTAGTGACGCTGTTCGCTCTCGTTTTAAATGCAACACGCCGCAAGGTTCTTAGTGAAGCTGTTCGCTCTCATTTCGAATGCAACACGCCGCAAGATTCTTAGTGACGTTGTTCGCTCTCGTTTCGAAAGCAACACTACACGAGAATTTTCGAAATAGTGTTTGCTTCCGTTTTGAAAGCAAACATTATGAGAATCTTGGAGATGATGGTCGCTCTTTTTTCAAAAGCAACACGCCGCGAGAATCTTGAGCCTAGTGTCCATGATGCTAGATATCGCTCTGAGATCTCGGACAGAGAAAGAATTGATCAATCGCATTGCTGGAACAATTCGGCCAACTGAGCAATGCAATTGGTCAATTATTTCTCTGTCCGAGATCTCGAAGCTATTTCTAGCATCGTGAACACAAGGGTTAAGTGACGCTATTAGCTCAAATTTTGAAAGCAACACGCCTTGAGAATTTTAAAAGTGGTTATCACTTTCGTTTATCAAGCAAACACTCTGTGAGAGGCTTAGAAGCGCTGTTCGTTCTCGAAAGCAACATATCGCGAAAATCTTAACGTCGAGTTCGCTTTTAATTCGAAAGTAGGACGCCGACAGAATCTTTAAAGTAGTGATTGTTCTCTATCACAAGCAACGTGCCGCCAGATTCTTAAGGATTCTTTTTGCTCTCGTTTTGAAAGCAACACATGGCGAGAATCTTAAAATTGGTGATCGTTCTCCTTTGGAAAGCAACACGGTGCAAAAATGTTGAGACAATTTATGTTCTGCGTAAGGGCGATCTATACCTTGTGAGAGATTTGAATAATCTGATCTCGAATGTAGGCGAAAGAAACATTCTGCGAGAAAATGTGATTTCTGAAAAGATGCCATAATTATTATAACACAGAAAAAGAGAATGTAGCAAACTTTATGAGAACTTTGTTTTATGACTACATAATACTATGCATGAAGTGATATATTTCATTACCATAACTTACGTTGTTGTATTTCCTAAAGCTATATGTATTTATAGATGTATTATTGACCAAAATTATTAATTACCCGATTTAAATTAAAGATTTAATAAATTGTGTTTAAAATACTAGCAAGCTAGGCAATGTTACCTAGACTAGCTTTAGGCTTTGAATCAGGCTTACCCAACTTCAGCTCCGGAGCTGCGATACTTCCCCTCTCCATCCTCTCGCGAAGTGTTTCATATTGAAAGAAAGTATTATTTTATTAAAATAAAGCTTTGAAAATAATGTCATCGTTTTTCTTTAAAATAATTTAGCGGAGCCGAAGTTGGGCAGGCCTGCTCTAAAAGAACTTTGTAGTAGTAACTTTTAAATAATATAAGTCTTTCCTAGTATTAGATTCAGTACAGTACACATAAGGATTATCCCTGCGTTCGTTTTCTCTGTTTTCTCCCGCTGGAACAAAAATGGTGTAGTTTACGCCACATACACTATACCATTTTTGGTCCCAGCGGGAGAAAACAGAGAAAACGAACAGAGGATATAAAAGTACCTAATAATTTTATCCAAAGTATGTACATAGTATACCGGGTGTCTCAGACCACCCGTATCACCCGATTTATTCGTAAACGCAACATTTTAGAGAAAAATGTTCCAGACCAAAGTTGTATGGTTTCAAGGGGTACATAAGATGGTGTCATTAGTTTCACCTTAAATAGTTGCTTGAAGGTCATGTAAAGATCAACTTCAATTTTTTAAATAGAACTACCAATTTTTTATTACATATTCTTGTAACTTATCTCGAGGTTAAATATGTAATTTGCAACACGCATCTGCATACTTTTTCTTAAAAGCAACTATGTCTTTTTTTCATATCAATTGATTCGTCTCATTTATTCTGTGCATAAAAGTATTAAGGTAACATTACCGAAAACTTGATGTTTTACAAGATATTTTGTATTTTATATCAAAATACTAGAACTTTCAAGCTTTATAATTCCAAAAGTTCTTAATGAAAAAATACTTTCTTATAGTGTTTTGGAAAGCCCTCAAGATAAGCTACAAGAATATGCAATAAAAAGTAGGTAGTTCTATTTAAAAAATTGAAGGTGACCTTTACGTGACCTTCAAGCAACTATTCAAGGTGAAACTAATGACACCATCTTACGTACCCCTTGAAACCATACAACTTTGGTCTGAAACATTTTTTTCTAAAATGTTGCGTTTACGAATAAATTGGGTGATACGGATGGTCTGAGACACTCGGTATACTGTGATTTATTGTATGTACATATGTAGCATGTTCATAGGCCGGTATTCATAGTCCGTTCTTATTTCAAGATCATCTGAAATAATGGCTTAAGATGCTAATATACAGCTCTATGATTGGTCTACAACATCTTAAGACTGTATTTAAGATAGTCTTATATTAGAATGAATGAATATCGGACATAATAACGGAAATAGTTTAAATATATGCAAAGAAGGCATGCTCCTTTTAAAAATATGTGTTAAGAAAAGAAACTTTGTACACGAAATTTCACTATAATGTCTATAATGTTTATTTCATTATAATGTTCACTATAATATTTGTCAAAACTACCTAATATAAACAACTGTAAGCTTATAAACTACAGGTTATACATATAGAATATACATATACATTGCTCTAAAGGTTAAAGGTTGAAAACAAATGTAATAAAGTATATAAAACGAAAAGAAAATATTTTGTTTTTTGATTTACAGTGAGAAATCACATTAGCGAGAAGTAATACTACTGCAAAGAAGAGTCAAGCGCTTTTGGATAAGGTCCCCATCACACTGGGTGTTCACACAAAATATAAGAAAGTACCGAAATTTTATTCAAAGTAGTTTTATTTGCAATAGTGTTACTGTCTATTAAGAAGAAACCATTAGGTTTTTCCTAAATTAAAAGCTAATAAAATAAAAGTTTATTATACTTGTTTCTCTTAAAGACGTATATTCTCATTTAGAACAAAAAAGATATATGAAAATTCTTGGTCTTTCTGCAAAATTAAAAACTACAAGTTACATAATATAATTTTTTGAAAGACTTCTACTATATTAGAATAAAGTTTTACAATTTAAGTTTCTCAATATTTTATAATATATATGTAATAATATATTGCAAGAAGATATTTAAAAAATATAAGTTACTAATTAGTCAATAATAACTATAGTCATTTGAAACGGAAATCAAAGTGCAATTTATTTTGTAGAAATTTAATTTTTATTTGAACTAAAATAATTATTATAAATAAAGAAATAAATCACAGTCTCTTATCTATTTTGAAATTTTATTTTTATATTTATTAATTAAAAGGCTTTGTGTTATTCTTTGTTCATAATGATAAGTTTATTTCGGCTATACTTTCAAGGAATAAAATGCATTTTGATTTGTTTGTTTTAAACAACTGTACAAGGCATAATCGCATTTTTTAAATCACTTTTTTGAAATTATTGTTCCATGTACATTGAGGAAATTAAACATAAAATATAGAATAATGAACAAAAATATATAGTTAAAATGTAGAATAATGAATAATGTAAAATATAGAATACTGGGAAAAACTAATTGTGCTTAGTTATCGACTTTGTTAAAAAAGATTCTCAAAACTTGTTTATAGATTTTGTCATTTTAGATCAAAATACTTTTCTCTCAAGATGAAAAGTGAACATACCTATTATATTCATTTTTCCTCTTAAGGGAAAAGTATTTTGATCCAAAATAACAACATTTATAAACAAGTTTTGGGAATCTTTTTTAACAAAGTGCTTTTTTAACAAAGTTAACATTATATTATTTTTTTTTGTTTGCCTGGTTATATATCCAAACTTTTATTTGTTCAGGTGTACGGTTTTTTAATATTGGATATTTCAGTCTTGCTTCATTGATCTGTTTAAGAGATGGTAGTTTTTTATTTAGTCGGTAGTATTCTATGGCATTAGGAAATGCAGATAAAACCGCTCTACATTCATCGTTCGTCCATTGAACTTTAATAGTCCTTCTTCTTTTAATTCCAAAAGGAGAAACTGAAATATAATTAAAATATTGTTTTACTTTAGTTTTTTTAAATAATAAACTTATAGAAAGAGTGTCACATATTCGAAAAGAAACGGTAAAATAACTTTGAGTGGAATGGAATATAAATCTATTTAAACAACAGACTATATATAAAATATGTAAGAAAGATACAGATGTGTGATAAAATATCAGTTTACATTAAGATCATATTACTATCATATTATTATATTTCAATTTTTGTAAAATGTAATCAACTAATGTTTACAGACTTTGATAAATATTATCAAATTGGTTTTATGATAGCAAAAATATGCGCTTTTTTAAGGGTAAAACAAAAATATACGCTTTTAAAATTGTTCTCTTTTATAAATCATTCAATGAACTGATAATTTAAATAGCTCTTTAAAAATAAAAAATGTATTTAATATTTAAAAATTATTTAACATGTAATAATATTGTAAAAATTGTTTGGTGTTAGCTATAAAAATACTTAATGAACGTAAAAATTTCTATTTTTTTTTAGACAATATTTATGTTATCTTTTCAGAGCTCAATCTGAAGTTTTTTTTACCTATTTAATTTTTCTATTTCAAATCTGACAACTTTTTATTACAATATAGATTATTTATTTTTTTATTCCTATCCATAACTGAAATATTTTAATTTCTTTTTAAAACAGTATAGTTTATATTACAGTTTTAAATACAATTTAAAAAATGTATTTTGTATATGTATATGAATAATAAATGTATAAAATATGCATACTTTTCCTCTTTTTTGTACTGGAAACCATATTACATTCATTGTCTGTTTCGTTTTCATTTTCGTGATTTGGTATTGTTTTGTAATGTACTGAAACAATAATAAATATAATATTTTAGTTTCAAAAGTTTTATGTTAATTTGAAACACAATTAATAAAAAAATAATGCATATAAAAACGTTGTAGGATGTAAACTTACGTTTCCTTTTCTTTCTTTTATAGTTGAATGTCTTTCATCTTTGCTTTCATCATGTGATCGCTGCTTTCTTTTTGATATTTGCTTTGACTTAGTATTACAAGTATACAGGTTTGAATCTTCGCTGTTTTCTTCTTCGCTCGATTCGTTACTTCCATTAATTTGATTACTTTCATTGCTTTTATCTGGTATGTTTTCTTTTTGAGTGTATTTACGTAACTTCGATATAACCAAAGGAGATGCTGCAATTAAATAAGTTTTCTAAACAAGCTTATAGAAAAAATGTGACATTGTATAAAAATATTAAAAAAAGTAAATATGTGCGATAAAATATCAATTTATGATTTTAACCTCTGAAGATCATATTACCACTTTAAGTTTTATAGATTATAATTGACCAAATTATATTACAGACTAGACATCACAGACGCGCGCTACTTAGGTATTTAGCTACTTTTATTTTTTTACTTTTTACAACTAGTATAAATATTGATCACGTAATTACGATAACCTGATGTTTGTGAGCTGTCAAAATATGATCCCTGCGTTGATACTTAAGCGGGGAGCACACATTTCTGCATAACGCATAATGCATAATACATGAGAGACTGAACCAATCGGAGTCCTTCATTTTCATCGTGGAGATAGAAATGAAGTACTTTGATTGGTTTACTTCCTTATGCGTTCCATTATGCAGAAGTGTGTGTTCCCCACTTTAAGGTCTATCCAGACAAACTTGCATAGCGCATAAACATAAGCATAAAGGAATTGATTGGTCCATATGCATGGGCATAAGGAAATAGACCAATCCGTTTCTTTATGCACATGGTTATGCACCTATGCAAATTTGTTTGGATAGACCTTGACCGTAACACAAACTTTTGCATAACGCATAATTTTGCATAACGCATAATGCATAACGCAAGGTATCAACTAATCAAAATCCCTTGTTTCTAATAACTGAATAAAAATGAAGAATATTGATTGGTTGATATCTTTATACGTTATGCATTATGCGTTATGCAAAAGTCTGTGCTCTGGTCTTTAAGCGGGGAGCACACACTTCTGCACAACGCATAATGCGTAAGCATAAGAAAATTGATTGGTCCATACACATGTGCATATAAGGAAATAGACCAATCAATTTTCTTATGCTTACGCATTATGCGTTGTGCAGAAGTGTGTGCTCCCCGCTTTACTCTTGTAGTACGAAGTATAATACACAACGAGAATACCAATTAACATCACGGAAAAGGGGCAATAAATTCGATTATTGATTTAATACGGCTTTTTTAAGAGTAGAGAATTTCTTTACTTTTGTAAATATCAAATCTTTTTTAATATAGCAACAATGATTTAAATTACATTTTAAAAATACAATTAATAGTTAAAAATTATTTATTTAATATTTAAAAAATTGTTTGATCTAATCTTTGTCTAAACCAAGAAACATTGTAGATAACAAAAATGTAGCAAACAAATGTAGGTAACAAAATTTTAGTAACTACCATTTCACCATCGGATACAAATTAAGTAATGAATCCAACGTAATATATTCGACAACGTAACTGAAAACAGTGTCAACTACTTTTTGCTATCACATTTTTTAAATGTTATTGATATAATATGTACTTTATATTAACCTTTAGACCGCCGGCATTTGATGAGCTTTAATCCTCTTAGAAAGTCTTCAAATTGTTGTGCTTATATCTTATATATAACATATACAAAGTTCCGATCACACGTAGAGCCTATATTTAGGCTTTCCGGCGGTCTAAAGGTTTAAAACGACAAGTGGTTACAACTTATTAATTTAGAATATCAATATAGTCAGGATATATGAAATTCTATAGTACAGATCTTTGTAACTCTGTAAGTTTTACAGTAGAATATTTTGTGTCCATTTTACCATAAAAATAGTAACTTCACAAAAAACTGTATAGACTAATTACTCAACAACTGAACGTAATGTAGCGATTACAGACCATGTCAACAAAAGTTTCACATGCATTTGTTGCCAACATTTCTTTGATCTTTACCGCCTCAAGAATGAATTTGTAAGTAATATTGTCATTAATGTTACCTACATTTTTAAGTTGCATTTAATATTTGCAACATTGTGTGCAACAATGTATCCGACAAAATGTTATCAAAAAATGTATCCCACATTTTCTTGGATTCAAAATTGAATTTTGCCGGATACATTGTCGGCGACAAATATTTCAGTCTTGGCGAGGCTTTAGCTATAAATATCCTTAAAAACTAAAAGTTTCTATTTACAACATTTAAGACATCATTTACATGATTTTTTCGGAGGTCTATTTGAGATATTATCCAAGACAATATTTATCATTTTGCTTTTCTTTTCAAAGTTTACAACTTTTTATTAAAATATTATTTTAACTTTTATTATTTTTTTATATTTTAATTTAATTTAAGAATATTTTAATTTTTATTAAAAATTGTGCATATTTTACATCACATAATTATGCAAGTAAAAAAAGTTTTATCTTACACATGAATATAATAAACAGAAAAAAATACGTACTTTTTCTCTTGTTTGCATTGGAATCCACGTTACATTCATTATCTGATTCAATTTCACTTTCGTGATGTGGTTTTGTTCTATAATTAGAGTGTTGTACTGAAACAATAATTAATATAATAAGTCAATTTAAGAAGTTTTTATATTAATTCTAACAATAGCTAACAAAAATATTCTATAAAAAGATTATATGTTAACTTACGTTTCATTTTCTTTCCTTTTGTTGTAGTTGTATGTCCTTTATCTTTTCTTTTACCAATACATCTTTTAGGTCGCTGCTTTTGTTTTGGAGTATTTGAGTTTAAATCTGTACTATTTTCTTCGTCTGATTCATTATTTTCACTTTTTTCATCACTTTCATCTGTTGTGTCTTCTCCTTGAGCATACTTAAGTAACTTCGATATAGCCAAATCTTTTGTTGCTACAGATTGTCTATAATGTGATTTATGTATTTTTTCATGGTGACCCATAAAGTCAGCTAAATCACTCACTTGATTTTCAGATATATCGAGCGTAATACAGACTGTCGCTATGTGCTTTCGTAATAATGTTCCTCGTAAGGAAGATGGTAGTTTTGCTCCAGAGGCAGAAGAATATTGCCGCATTAACACACATGCTCTTAGATATTTGTGCCTGGTCTTATCTATTGTATTTATCCCAAAGACGAAAGGATTTTGTTCGCGAACACCGGCTTGTTTACGATATTTAATAATCATTTGCATACATTGTAATATGTTTTCATGTAGTAAAACAGGAACTGTTCTTGCTAGTTTTCCACGTATAACTATTCGTACATATTTGCATAATGATTTGTATAGTTCAGGTGCTTCTTCTTTTGAAATTGCAACAGGATTCGCCAAGTTTTCAATTAATAGACGCTCTAATTCACCAGCACGCCTTCTGTTAAATAACATGGTGGATAATAATGTTGTTTCAGCTAAGATGCGCCATGCATTAATAGAAAAACCATCTGTTTTTAATGTGTTGAAAGCTTTTATACGTTCATCTCTGAGATAAGTGTTTAATATTTTGATATCATTTATAGTTGGTAAAACGATACGTTTTTGTCTATTTCTATGTCCTTGAGTTTCATGAACAGCTTTGTTTACACTTATAGGATAATCTTCTTCAAATAATTTTATAAAATTTTCTAACATTGTCTGTCTGTCAACGTCTTGCTTTTTAATGCACATACTCCTTAATATTTGGCCAACTTGTTTTAACAACGTTCCCAAAGTTGATGCGTTAGACGGTGTTTTATATGTATAATTTATATCATCAAACTCTGCAAGACTATGTACTGCTTTGATACAGTTATCATATTTTTTGGATCATATATTG
The DNA here is from genome assembly GCF_030848805.1 of Temnothorax longispinosus. Taxonomy (NCBI): domain Eukaryota; kingdom Metazoa; phylum Arthropoda; class Insecta; order Hymenoptera; family Formicidae; genus Temnothorax; species Temnothorax longispinosus. Next base: position 15,592,480 of record NC_092360.1, on the reverse strand, counting down.
ATGTAAATCGGTCACGGTATTATCGATTTCTTTTAAAGAGGCAAGAAATCGTCCGAGTAATCTTAGTCGTGCTCTAATCATATCGTGTTGGTGTTGTAAATTATACTTTAAGCACATTTTATTGCCATAAGCAATTAAGAGCTCGTCATATCTAATAAGCAGTGTTATAGTGTCCTCCCTCATGACTGGGAATACTACTTTTCTTAATAATGAGCTTGCAGTATGGTGTATGCGGCAAGCCACAGTACGCCCTAGTACTTTTACATTTCTTTGATGATTTTCTTTCTTATTCGTACATACTTTAAAATGATGTCTAATGTTGTTCTTCGAAAAAAATCCTTTGCATTTTGCACATGGAATAAAATCGATAGCTTTTCTTTTTAACTGCTTCATCGGACGACGACACACAATCATATCTCCTTTATTCAAATTACTATCAGTATTGTACATAAAATTTCCTCTTCGTCTAAGTATTGTAATAATTTCCTTTCGTTCTGAATTACCTGAAATTACAAAGTACATAAGTAAAACTAAATAATTAAAACAAAAATAAAAACAATCTCAAGACTCCCGATAAATTCAAAATCAAACTAGTAATGGGCTAATGGGAGTCAACGCGATTAATGGAGCGTGAATATCAATAAAAACATTTTCTTTAATCCATAATAAGTAAACGTGCGGTTAACTTTTTAGCCTTCCTCAGTACAATTTAATCTACGATTCAATACTTAACGCCTAGCATGAAATATTTATTAAGGCATTAAGTATTGAATCGTAGAAATAAATTGTACTGAGGAAGACTAAAAGTTAGCCAAAACGTTTACTTATTATGGATTAAAGAAAATATGTTTTTACTAATATCCACGCTCTGTTAACCGTATTGACTCCCATTAGCCCATTATTTGTTTAATTTTAAATGATTAAAACTTCTAAACTATCTTCTACATATACTGCACCTTTAGGTAATAAATGAAATTTTTTGACATCTTCTTCATCTTTATGTACAAACTCCAAATGTCTTGCGAATTGTTTCTGTAACTTTTTACAGTATGGACACATGCTTTGTTTTAAGTTTTTAGGAATTTCAGAAGTGTCTACATGCATATTACTATCGTCGCAAATTACGGCTCTAGACGAGTTGACTGAAGTATTCAAATTTAATAATGTACTGTCCGGAGTTTTATTTAAATTCGTCGTATTATTGGTATTCTCTCTGTCTTCATCTTCATCTTCAGAAAGAGAGCAATCTGATAGATGGAAACTGTTATCCTTGTTATGTTCAGATTCAATAGAGTTATTAGATTCTTTCTCAGTATTATTAGTATTAGATTCAATAACGTTATTAGACTTTTTCTCAGTATTATTAGTATTAGATTCAATAGAGTTATTAGACTTTTTCTCAGCATTATTAGTATTAGATTCAATAGAGTCATTAAACTCTTTCTCAGTATTATTAGTATTAGATACATATTGTAATTGCTTATCATTAAATGTTGATTGTGCAAGTGGAATAAAAGATGTAGAATTCAAAGTATTGTCACAGACGTAAGTTTTGTTATTAAATTGAATATTTTTGCATGAAATATCTTCTGTCTCGTTTATAGGTATTGGAAATGCATTGTCATTATTTTTAGCTGATACAGTAGAAATATTGTTTCTACTCTTATTAATGGCAACTGTATTTTTTGACATACTTAAATTATCAAATTTGGCATAAAATTTATCTTCTGCATTCTTGTTTAACGGTCTAACAATAGAATTTTTATCGACAGATGATGGATCTGTAAAATTATAATTTATATAGTTATATAGAAATATACTAATATTAAATCTTAGTAGTCTTAGGAAATAGTAATCTAAATAATCGCACAAGAAACTAAAGTACAAATTAAAATGTTACCTTTAATTTGGTATTTATTATTAGTTACTGTATTAGAAGCAGTTTTAAGCAAATTTGAAAAATTGCTATTATCATTGACATTTGCATTATCACGCAATGTCAAGTTACTTGATGAAAAATCATTATTGTTACTAAATGTTATATCTAAAGCGTTAACATTTAATATATCATTGACACTAACATTTAGAGATAAATCTGTAAAACAATAACATTTGTAAGACTTGCATAGTAATATTCTTCATATTGTATTTGGTACTTATATCATACTTTATATACGACTATTGTGCCTTATTTATGTTGTATCATACTATAAGAATGACCCATTTTAAATCCCTATCTCAAATATCTTTTTCTGCGTTTTTTACAAAAAAATGTTTTAGACAAAAGTTATATAGTTTCAAGGAGGACATAAAATGATGACAATAATCTAACCTTGGATAGTTGTTTGAAGGTCAGGTAAATATCACCTTTAATTTCTTAAATAGAACTTTCTATTTTTTATTATATATTCTTGTAGTCCTTGTCGAGAAATTTTCAAAACACTGTAACAAACCTCTTCTTCGTTAAGAATTTCTTAAAATATTTCATATTTTGTTTAAAAATATAACAAAATTTGAAATATCAGGAAATTCTTAACAAAAGAGAATTTTATTATAATTTTTTGAAAACGTCTCGACAAGAGCTACAAGTATATGCAATAAAAAATGGTGGATTCTATTTAAGAAAACATCAATCACATTGACTAAAGCCGCCAGGTCAATATAATCAGTTTTCTTAAATAAAACCCCCCATTTTTTATTACATATTTTTGTAGTCCTTGTCAAGACGTTTTTAAAACACTATAATAAAGCTCTTTTTCATGAAGAATTTTCTGAGATATTTCAAATTTTGTTATAATATTTTTAATACAAAATATGAAATATCTCAAAAAATTCTTAATGAAAGAGAGTTTTATTACAGTGTTTTGAAAACATCTCGACAAGGGCTATAAGAATATCTAATAAAAAATAGAAGGTTTGTTTTAAGAAATTAAAGGTGACGTTCATGGGACCTTTAAATGACTATCAAAGGTCAAATCATTGCCACCATCTTATGTTTCTCTTAAAACTATACAACTTTTGTCTAAGATATTTTTTAGTAAAATATACAGATAAAAAGATATTTGAGGTAGGTCTTTAAAATAGATTACCCTGTATATTTGAGTACATATATATTAAATCTTTACCATTTATAATGTTGTCAGCATTATCATAAATATCTTCCAATCTAAATGTAGAATCAGTTTGCAATACATCTAAAAAAAATTTTTAAGAAAAAAATACAATTTTGATGCAAACATAACACAAGTACTTAATCAAGTAAAAGTAAAAGTTAATGGCTATAAAATTACCTTAAATTAAATTTAAAGTTAATTTCAAGATACATTGTTTAAAATATTAATTATTAAATCAAAATAATTATAACTATTATAACTTTACTTTGAACGGTTAAAATTAAAAATATAATTGCAATATGGAACGTACTATAAATGTAATATTTTACTTGTAAATAAAGTTTATATAAAATAATAAAGAAATATAGTTTTCTTGAAAAAAATATCTTTTTATATTATTTTTATAACATTAATATAAAAATAATTGTGATTATACATAATTATACATAATGTAAAATGTTATAAATAATTATTAAATTTTATTAAAAGTACAATTTAAAAATTTTTGTTGCAACAATCGTAGTAACAGTCGCAACAAATACAAAAGCCAAATGTCTAACAGTCTAATGTAAAAAAAACATTTTATAAAAAAAATAAAATTAGCGCTTTTAAAAAAAAAAAAAATTTTAATTTATTAAAATAAAATTAATACAATAAGTTAAAAGTTAATATGTTCAAATTAACTAGTAAAAGTTAAAAGTTATTATAAAACATTATTTAAAAATAACTAAATTGCAAGTTATTAACTTCTTAACTTTATTGTTTAATTTCTCACTTTTTAACTAGTTACTACCAAACCTGTATATATGTAACTTAAATTACATGTTAAGTACATATTTAAAGACATATTTATCAGTAAAAGTGATTTTAATATTGACTATTAATGTGTTGTAAATTTTTTAAATATACTCAAACTTCACAGAATTATATTTTACATAAAACCAAATAAGATATCCTTTTTATATTAAAAATTTTACACCAATTAATAAGAAAATATGCATATATTTTATATTATTTAAAAAAAAAAATATGCATACTTAAATTATAACATAATAATCCTACATAAATCATATGTATATATATATACATATATGTATACATATATTTTATAATGTTGTTATTACACATACCATTTATAATGTTGTTATTACGTTCTGATGCATTAAATTCTGTTTCAGTAATATTAATATCTGCAGGAACATTTGTATCTCCTCGTATTTCTTCAATAGCATTTGTATTATTATAGATTGCCAAATTATTATCATCAGATTTGTCACAAGTTACATTTGTTGTATTGCACTGTCCAATATCATATGACTTTTTGTTCAATGTGCATATATCTTTGGTATTACAATTATCACTTGTTGCATCATTTAATAATAAATTAATATTGAATCTAAAAAATAAAATCATAACAAATAAATAAAATTTTTTGTTTTAAACATAATACATTGTAACACTTTTAATTGTATTCTCAACATTTAAAAAGATATATGCATTCTTGTACTAAATAACAGTAATCCCATACGTTTTGTATTTTACATAGTATATAAATCACATATATATCATATATATTGTACACATACCATTTATGTTATTGTCATTAGGATCTGAAACCTTACATTCTGTATCAATAATATTAGTATCTGTAGGTACGCTTGTATTTATTTCTAATTCCTTAATGGCATTTGCATTATCACAGATTGTCAAATTATTATCATCAGATTTATCATAAATTACATCTGTTGTATTGCACTGTCCAATATCATAGGACTCCTTGTTAGACGTGCATTTATTTTTGGTATTAAAATTATCACTTGCTGTACTATTTAATAATAAATCTGAAAAATAAAATGTAATAAATAAATAAAACTTTTTGTTCCAAACATAACACATTGTAACACTTTTAATTATATTCTTGACGTTTATAAGGAAATATGCATTCTTGTACTAAATAACAGTAATCCTATGTTTTGTATTTTATATAGTATATAAATCATATATATATCATATGTATATCGTACACATACCATTTACGTTATTACTATTAGGATCTGAGATCTTATTTTTTGTATCAATAATATTAGTATCTGTAGGTATACTCGTATTTATTTCTATTTCTTCAATGGCATTTGCATTACCACAAATTATCAAATTATTATCATCAGATTTGTCACAAGTTATATCTGTTGTATTACATTGTCCAATTTCATAGAACTCCTTATTCAATGTACACATATTTTTTGTATTAAAATTATTACTTGTAATATTATTATCTGATACGGTAGTGCTTTTTACAGTTAATGAATAATCTATAAACCATAGATAAGCAATTAGAATAGTAATTATTAAATAAATGATATTATATGTTATAAGTACAATACAATGTTCTACAACCTATAGAGAGTCACTTATATATAGCAAATATAAATTTAATTTTTTAAATTTTACTCTTGTTTTAAAAAAACAGCAGATGTAAAATGTAAACGTACGACGTATATATTTAATTTTATATTTGCATATATAAATTATTTAGCAAGTAGAAATTTGTTATTTAAATTCTCTTCAGTTTAAAAAAGTAGAAGAAAGTTACATGTCTTGTCATATCTTCTAACACAAGAATTTTTGGTCATTGCTATTTTATAAATAATAAATAATGAATAACATGTAAAGCAATATAAAAAAGAAACTAGAAATATTGAAAAAAAATGCTAATTTATTTTCCATGATGTCAATTAATTAATATTAAGGTTATGTTACAAATATATAATTTAAATAAAATAATTTACATTTCCACACTCTAAAGGCCATTGCACGTAACAAAGTTTTAGTCATAATTGTAAGGCCGTAAGAAAATAGACCAATCACAGTCGATTATTCTCCTCTCACTTGAAGATTAATCAAGTGTGATTGGTGTATTTTCTTACGGCCTTACAATTAAAACTAAAACTTTGTTATGTGCAACTTACACTAATCTTTACACTAATAATAACTAATAATTATACTTATTACTAATTGTTGTAGAAATTTTTTTGTATCAACATACAGTTATGATAACTCAGAACGTTGTAACTTTATTAAGAAAAATTTGTCTAAAATAGTTTTGTAACTATCTGTACATGTAGTGCTTAACATAAAAAAATCAAATAATACAATAAACAATAATACGTATTACGTACCCTTACCATAGACTATTGTGTTATTGTTATTTGTTTTTACATCACATTTTTTATTTATTCCATCAGTCTTATTATCATAGTTTTTGCTGATTCTGTCTGTCTTTTTATTGTTCGTATTGTGAAAATTATATTTTTCACACATTATGTATGGTCTATTTTTTAATATATTTTCTTTTAATTTTAGCAATACATTTTTATCATCTATAACAGTAAAGAAAATTTTGTAGGTAATATATTCAATTAATATTCAATAATACAATAATAAAAAAATATTTTAACTTACCATTTTTTGCTATAATACTTGCTATGTATTTACGCCCATCACTGTATATAGCTCGAGTAATACCTTTATTATTACTAATAAATTTTGATTGGGATATGTAATAAATGTTATCTTCATATTTGACTAATGCATACATTATTATTGCAGTTCTTCATACAATTTTACCAAACCGTTGAGTGTGATTGAAAAAGTGAATCTCGTTCTATGACCAACTACACAAAGGAATAAGGAAGAAAGAAGAATAAGAGCGGTCATTTTAGCTGTCTTATTTTGAAGCGCCTCTATGTCCATAAAATATGGATATTGAACTACGTAGCCAATATTTATGAATCTCGTAATGTCCACAATTTTGTGGTTCTCTTCCGTGCTATATTCACAATTTTTTGGTTTTTATTTTAAGAAACTCAAAAAATCTTGAATATTCACGAAATACAACTAAAAAATTGTGAAAATAACACGGAAAAGAACCACAAAATTGTAAACAATATCACAAAATCATGGACATAGCATGGAAGGGAACCACAAAAAAACGTGGGCATTACCTTAGCCGCTATCATTCTTCTATCTGAATAAGGCTTACGGTTAAAGCTACAAATAGCTACGTGGCTAGATAATTTTGACTGGTAATCATTTACGGACTACAGTGCAAGACTTACGAGTTATACTTACGCAATATACATATAACATTTTTCTCTCTGAACAAAGCTTACGGTTAAAGCTACAAATAGCCACGTGGCTAGACGATTTCAACCAGTAATCATTTACAGGCACATTTTACTGGTAAATCATTTACGGACTACAGCGCGAGACTTACGAGTTACCCCTGGTTTCCATGCACGCATTGCCGCGCATTATAACGCACGCCAAACATGCGTTTCCATATAGGTTAGGTTATCCCAATCAAATATGTGCTTTTATCAAACGCGCGCGTTTGACGCGCAATTTTACACGCGGAAACGCGTGCATGGAAATCAGGGGTTATACTTACGCGATATATAATTACGACACAGGACTTTTGACTGTCCACTGCACATGACCAACGCCAACAACCACCGGCACCGCGGAAAAAGGCCGCGAAAAACAGTGACGCAGGTTCAAACGTTTCCTTGATGACACCTTCAACCAATCGGGTCGCACATATACCGTGCGACACTGCATTGCGCAGATGTCCTACAGTCCCTAATGCTGAGTTTTCACTGAGCGTGTCAGCCATCGCGTCACGAGTTAACAGATCAAAATATCCCATTATTGCATTATTTGTGACGCATCTTTTTGGGTGACGCATCGGTTACGTCACATAAAAAAAACGCGTCACAAATAATGTAATAAAATTAAGGTTAAACGGGGAGCACACACTTCTGCACAACGCATAATGCGTAAGCATAAGAAAATTGATTGGTCCATACACATGTGCATAAGGAAATAAACCAATCAACTTTCTTATGCTTACGCATTATGCGTTGTGCAAAAGTGTGTGCTCCCCGCTTAACTCCTGACGCGTGACGCACTCAGTGGAAACTCAGTCTAAAGATAAAGTCTGGCTATAGTACGTGTTCATCCTTATTGGTAAAAACAAAGTTTGAAAAAACATGGCGGAATCAACGCAGTGAGAAATGACAGGTCGGAATAGACGACTAATAATTGTCGTCTAATAATTGTCTAAAGCTTCTTGCACAATAGGCGATAGCGATAGCGATAGCGACAGTGACAGCGACAAGGTTGCCGACAAAGCTATACCTTTGTCGGCAACCTTATTGTCGCTATCACTATCGCTATCGCCTATTGTGCAAGGGGCTTAATAGTCGTCTAATAGTCGCTAATAATTGTCTTTCCGACCTGTTATTTCTCACTGAAAATAGAAATTGTTGTGGGAAGCAGAATAATTAGGCTGAGTTTCCACTGAACGCGTCACGCGTCGGGTCGTTTGTCGTTAACCAATCTAAACATCCCGTCACAAAAAATGTAATAAAATAAGATGTTTTGATTGGTTGCGACGAATGACGCGACGCGTGAAGCGCTCAGTGGAAACTCAGTCTAATTATTCTGCTTCCCACAACAATTTCTATTCCTAGTGAGAAATAATGCTGGGTCTACAATGCGAGTCGCAAGAATTGACCAATCACAGTCGAATTTGAGGAAAATAATCGACTGTGATTGGTCAATTCTTGCGATTCACGACTTTGCGACTCGCATTGTAGACCCAGTATAACAGGTCGGAAAGACGGTTATTAAGGACTATTTGGTATGCGTTCGGTATGCGTATCAAGTATTATATCCATATCAAATCCGTATCAAATCTCGAGTTATACCGGTGTAAACAGAGACTTTATACGGATTTGATACAAATATAGTACTTGATACGCGAACCAAACAGGTCGGTGTAAACTAGGCCATACAAATTAAAGTTAAACATAATTAATAAGACCGCATAGCATAAGACCGCTGGACCAATGAGCATCTTATGTAAATTAATAAACTTTATGAGGGTGCTCATTGGTCCAGCAGACTTATGCTATGCTTATGTTACGTTATGCATTTTGTGTGTTAAGACCATCGCACACAAAATTGCATAGGCTGTATAAGCATAACATAAGACCGCTGGACCAATAAGCATCTTATGTAAATCAATATGGCGACTTTATGCTGGATGCTAATTGGTTTAGCGGTCTTATGCTACGCTTATGCTAAGCTATGCATTTTGTGTGCGATGGCCTTAAAGGTCTCCAGACACACTTTTCCGTAACAGTAACAGTAAGGTTTCGACCAATCTTACATAATGCCATAGTTTTTTTTAGTTAATTATTGTTTTTGCAAACTTGAACACAAATTTAAGCTGCGGTCCACTTGACGCTACAAATGCTTCGAAGCATTCTTTTTCTCTTTTCTTTCAATGAAGAAAGAAGGAGAAGAAGAACGCTCCAAAGCATTTGTAGCGTCAAGTGGACCGCAGGTTTAAATTCTTCGTATTTTGTTTAGATAAAAAGCTATAATTTGCTGTCAATTCGATAACACGTTACGAGACTCTGATAGCGAAGATACTTGAAGATAAAATCTCGCTAAAAGAGGCCCGTTTTATCGATATCTACGAATTGCCGCAACATTAAATTTTACGACGTTTCAGATTCGTAACCTCTCAATAATGAGCACATGAATGTAAAAGCATTTTCCTTTATGCACTCTATTCAACGAGCACAGTATTTACAGAAATATACATACGTTACAACACTTATTAGCGTTTACTGACACAACGTAGCTGTTTTACGTTAAAAGATAACACTGACCGCTGTTACACGGCGCCGTTAATCGGATTTAATAACATTGGTAGTTCTTAGACTAGCCAATCATACTCATTCTTCAGAAGAAGGGAATAGCTATAATTTGCCAGCCTAAGAACTACCGATGTTATTAAACCCGACGTGTAACAGCGGTCACTGCTTGTTAAGTTTTACATTTACATATAATTATATTTATATAAAATATTTAAAAAATTTCAATGAGTAAAGTAACTTGTTTCATAGTTCGTGGTCAAGATTACAGGTTATGTTAAATGTTTACGAATGTTAGGAAGCAGGTTTCGATCAATGGCGTTGCTTGATTTGATCTGTTATGCTAGGTCTACAATGCGAGTCGTAAAGTCGTGAGTCGTAAGAATTGACTAATCACAGTCGATTATTCTCCTCAAAGTCGTAAGTCGCAAGAATTGAACAATCACAGTTCATTATTCTCCTTGTGGTGGAAGAATAATGAACTGTGATTGGCCAATTCTTAGGACTTACGACTTACAACATCCATTGTAGACCGGGCCTTAGGGTAAAATTTCAGGGGCAGTAAAAAGAAGCAGCAGATCGTATTGATTGGCTACAAAATAGAGAAGTTTTCGAATTTCTAGAACTTCTCTATTTTATAGCCAATCAGCACGATCTGCTGCTTTTCACTGCCCATGAAATTTCACCTTTAAGCTCCTTGCACAATAGGCGACAGCGATAGCGATAACGACAGCGACAGCAACAAGGTTGCCGACAAAGCTATACCTTTGTCGGCAAGGAAAATTCGTTTCCGAAAAAGAAATTCTCTCATTGGACCATCGGCTACGTTGCGACATCCGACTCCGACATACGACTGATTGTAGACCAAGGCCGGGTCTACAATCAATCGTCTGTCGGAATACTATGTCGTGCGCATGCGCACAGTCATAATTTTTACGTGTCGACTGTCCAAGTTGGCCGGGCGTCGTTGTCGACTCGGAAAAAAAATCAAATCTCATCTTTCGGCCGAATCAAGCAACGCGATTAATCAAAACCTGCTCACCGGCATTCGTAAACATTGGCCGCGTTCAGCAGATACAACTGTTGAGTTCGTCTTATCAACACTCTGCGTTGATTGGTTGGTTCTAAAAGTAAGAGCCAATCACGTTTGACTGCTACTCAGCGGCTTGGTCTGCTGAACGCGCTTATTGGCGCGTGATTGGCTCTTACTTTTAGAACCAACCAATCAACGCAGAGTGTTGATAAGACGAACTGAACAGTTGTGTCTGCTGAACGCGGCCATTGGCCTAATACAACAGACACAACTGTTGAGTGTCGTCAACACGCTACGTTGATTTGCTCGGTCTAAAAGTAAGAGCCAATCACGTTTGATCGCTACTAAGCGGTTTGTTCTGTTGAACGCACCCATTTAACATAATCTGTAATCTTGACCACGGGCTACAAAACAGAGGTTACTTTACTCCCTAAAATTTTTTGAATATTTTATATAAATATAATTATATGTAAATATAAAACCTAACAAGCAGTATTCTTTTAACATGAAACAGCTACGTTGTGTCAGTAAACGTTAATAAGTGTTGTAACGTATGTATATTTCTGTGAATACTGTGCTTGTTGAATGAAGTGCATAAAGAAAAATGCTTTTACATTTATGTGCTCATTATTAAAGGCCATTGCACGTAATAAAGTTTTAGTTTTAATCGTAAAGCCGTAAGAAAATAGATCAATCACACTCGATTATTCTTCAAGCGCGAGGAGAATAATCGACTGTGATTGGTCTATTTTCTTACGGCTTTACGATTATGACTAAAACTTTGTTATGTGCAATGGCCTTAAGTGCTGGTCTACAACCTTCCTTTAAAGGGTATTTAAGCTCTAAGCAGTAAGAAATTGACCAATCACAGTCGAATATTCTCCTCAAATTCCATTGCCATTGGTCAATTTCTTACGGCTTAGAGCTTAAATATTTTTTAAAACAAGGTTGTAGACCAGCACTAAATAGGTTAGGAACGTCGTAAAATTTAATGTTGCGACAATTCGTAGATATCGATGTACATGAAACGGGCCTCTTTTAAGCGAGATTTTTTTCTTTAAGTATCATCGCTATCAGAGTCTCGTAACGTGTAATCGAATTGACAACAAATTATAGCTTTTCTCCAGACAAAATACGAAAAATTTAAATTTGTGTTCAAGATTGCACAAACAATGATTAACTAAAAAAACTATAGCATTATGTAAGGTTAGAAAATCTGTCATCGTATTATGTAAATATTAATTATTTACGCACACCAAGCGAAAATCAAATTTATTTAACAATACGTGTCATAAAATCATTTGTTATGACATAATTCCTTATCTCACATTGTCCACATTTCAGTAACTTATTATTTTTTTTACAGTCTCAAACCGATAATAAAATTTGAAATATTTATTTTTTTTAGACAAAGTAGTGGTGTTAACTGAGTGTACTTTCGACAAAATAAGAGATATGTTGCTCATCTTGATAATTTGACGTAAATTACTCTTCTTCATATATGTATAATAAAATACATTATGTTGTGTATAAGTGTTGCTTACTGCATTCACGGGATGCAGTATAATGTATTATCTATATCGTGGTATTTAAATAATATATGTGTCGCGCATGTTATCAGCATATTTTACAAACACATAAACTTGTTAATAAAATTTGATAAAATTAAGCTTACACTTTTTTAATGTCTATAGTATACATATAATACATATTATTGCTTTCCGATAAAGACATGTTAAAACATATATTTCACTCCAACTTGTATATACATATTTACTCCGATTCGTATATGTCTGCAATAGAACACAAATGACATTCAACAAATATTCTTTCAGGATAAAGGACTAGTTTTTTAAAACATCTAAAGGCTACACGGATACTCTCATAACATTCTACAGGATTCTAATACAGGATATAATTACGAATTCTAAATTAAAAATCTTGTGCATTATAAATGCACTCTCTTCTGAGGCGTGGAAAATTTGGTGGCTTGCTTTGCAAATTACTACGGATGTACAGAATGTGTTACTCACAGCTTCTTCAAATATGAAATTGGTATTCAATAATCTCAATTATAAAAGCATTACGTTAGAATTGCTTACACAGATTAATTTTAATATTAGTGTCATCAAAACTATAGTATATATACTTTATTAAGATTTACTAAATAGCAAATAATCTTTAGATTAAAAGTTGGCTTGTTACACTATAGATGCATCTCTTTTACAACTGATGCATACTCTTCTATTAATAAGATGTATTTAGATGCAGCAAATAACACATGCTCAAAATAGTAATGTACCTGATTACATATAAATGGAATTTAAAAGGCAAAAATTTATAATTAACTTTAATATACATATAAATGTATTTGTAAAGATTGATTCAGTTGATAGGAATTGTATATTATTATACTTTATAAGTAATTTGTAATACAGGTAATTCAGTATGTAGCTTTTTAGGTATTTATATTAAAAATTCAATTTTTTTATACGTGCATGGACCGAATAGCAACATAAACATACATTCAATCTTCTTTTATGCATATTGACAGTATAGAATCATTGCTTCTTCAATTGACACAGAAATTTTATTAATAAGCATTTATGATTTCATTCTATATAATTCACCATTATTGTTTCCACTATTGGAATTGTGTGATATGTGACAAAATCATCAACGTATATTTTTTAAATTTCTGTGTAAACTAAAGAAGCAATGATTCTGTACTGTCATTGGTAGGTATTTATAGTTAGATCTTATATTTAAGACCGTCTCTTAAGCACAATCTTAAGATGTTATAAACCAATCAAAAGCGTATTAGCATCTTAAGACGTTATTTAAGATGGTCTTAAGATAAGAGAAAACTATAAATACGAACCTATGTATCATAGAAGATTAATTAAATGTTTATGTTGCTATTTAGTTCACATATGTATCAGAAAATACATAGTATTTAATATAAACATCCAAAATGCTACATTATTTGCATCACAAGTAAATTACTTAAAAAGTATGATAATATTTAACTCCTATTTGCTCTATCGTTTTTTCAAATACCTTTACATGTATATTAAAGCTGATAACAGATTTTTGGCCTTTTAAATTCCATGTCTATAAGTGATCAGGTATATTACTATTTTGAGTATGTGTTGATTTCTGCATCTAAATACATCTTATTAATACAAGATTATGCATCAGTTGTAAAAGAGATGCATCTATCAGTGTAAGACATCAATTTTTAATCTAAAGATTATTTTCTGTTTATTAAATCTTAATAAGGTGTATATATTATAACTTTAATAACATTTGTATTAAAATTAATCTCTATAGGCAATTCTAACGTAATGCTTTTATAATTAAGATTATTGAATATCAATTTCATATTTAAAGAAGCTGAGAGCAACATAATATTCTTTATATCCGTAGTAATATTTATAAAGCAAGCCACCAAATGTTTCCAGGTATCCAGAAAAGAATTTACTTATAATGCGAAAACGAGTTTTTTAATCAAGAATTCATGATTGTATCTTGTATTAGAATCCTGTGTAATATGAAAGTATCCACGTATATTAGTGTAGCCTTTTTAGAGGTTTTAAAAAACAAGTTCTTTATCGTAAAAGAATATTTGTTGAATGTTATATTATGTTCTATTGTAGATATATACGAATCGGAGTGAAATATATGTTATAACCTATCTCTGTTAGAAAGCAATGTTATGTATTATATACACAGATATTAAAAAATTGTAAGCTAAATTTTATCAAATTTTACTAATTGATTTATGTATTTGTGAGATTATGCTGATAACATGCGCGACGTGCATTATTTAAATACCACGATGTAGATAATACATTCCACTGCATTCTATGAATAAATCATTAAAGATTATTTTAACGTATACACACATACACACATACACACACACACACACACACACACACACACACACACACACACACACACACACACACACATACATACATACATACATACACACACATATACACACACATTTATTTAATATAAATATTTTACACATTTTGCAAACATGTGTGGAGACTAGAAGCACATTCTTTGATAAACACAGCAACTGAATTAGTCACAGATAATTCCATAACATTTCACTAGATTTTAAAACTGGAAACAATAATAATAAACTCTCGCTTAACAGAATATCATGGTTTGTAAATAGACTTTCTCTTGATATCAGTCAGTTAAAGACTGCTTTGTAATTATTGTGAAAAGGATACCTTACTTTTAGCTCTTGTAAAGGTAGAATTGACATTTAGTAATCTAAATTAAAACACATTATAAAAATTTTTACAGAATAATTTTAGTGGAAATATTATTAGCAGTAGTACGTACAACTAAAAGCTACTAAACATACCTTATAAGACTTTAGTAAACAACAAATAATTTTCATATTTAAAATTAGTCAATGCATGTCTTTTCCAGTACTGGTGCATATTGCGCAGACATAGAGATATGTTATTTGTCACAATAAAATAATCTGTTGTAGCATTGAAAACAAGCTAATTATTTATTAAAATGTTACTAAGAACGTTGCTGTAAATAAATAAACTACAATCTCAGATTATTAACAAATAGTTAAATGTAGTAAGCAATACCTGTAAAAATATTTAGCTTTAGTATGTAAATATTCTTAATACGACTCACCGTGAAAACAGTTTGTACCCTACTTTATACTGTATAGGTATTTAGTTGATGAAACTAGTACAGATAACAGGAAAATGAGTCAAATTGCATATTATACATTTCTGTATTTTATTCAAAAACTAAACAAAATTTTGGAAAGAGGAATACGATGTGCTATTCTCTCAAAGCAAATGTACATTAATATATAAAATATTTTCAGGAAAATATACTGCCAAAAACTACCTTTGGACATCCTACATATATGTATGTCAGTTTTTTAAATTTATTTTTTAAGTTTTGTGTTAAATTGCATAATTTATTTGCACTAACAGTTATACCTTAAAATAAGTGATAAATGACAATTTCGACATCTTCTATCTATTGACAGTTTTGACAACAGTGTATATAAAAAATGAATATAAAGGCAGTTTTGACACCTAGCGTGTTGCTTTCAAATCGAGAGCGATTATCACGTTTAACAGCATTTTTGTGAATCTTTTAAACAACAAGTTCTAACATGTTTAAGATTTTGCTGTAATTTAAATTAATTTCTAGTCAGGAAGTGAAGCAATCTTTCTTGAACAATATTTACGTTACCCGATTGGACAACTGTAAAAATGACATGTGAAAAAAGATTTTTTCTAGTTCAATTGAAGTAATATATTGTATAGTTTAATTGAAGTGATAAATTTATTCAAATGACACCTGAAATAGTAGATTTCATAATGTATATTGTATTGTTAAAATATAAAAATTATTATAATGACTCAATGCAACATGAAATACAGTTGATAATTATTGTTGCCAAAATACACTTTGTATTTAAATAATTTTATATAACTCATCGTTAAAATGATTTGTACTATATTTGTACACATAATTACTCTATTTTACACTCTATAGGCATGTGTAGTTAATGAAGCCAATACAGATAACAGAAAAGTTAGTCAAAACCATATTATACATTTCTGTATTTTATTTGAAAACAAGAAAAAATTTTAGAAAGAGAAATATAATGTGCTATTCTCTAAAAAAGCAAATGTACATTAATATTTTTAGTAAAATATAAAGGCAAAAACTATCTTTAGACATATGTAAGTTTTTTCAGTTTAATTATTTATATTTTTTAAGTTTTGTGTTAGAACGGATTAGCTTGTACTAACAGTTATGTTTTAAAATGAGTGATAAATGACAATTTCGACATCTTTTATTTATTGGCAGTTTTGACACCTACAAATATATATAAAAAAATATATAAAAGCAGTTTTGACGACAGTAGTTAAAACTGCTTTTTTTATATAAATATATATACAGTTAAATAACATAGGTTTGACGACAGTCGTTCAAATTAATTTTTCTATATACTTATATATATTCAGCCGTGTAAAGGTAGTTTTGACGACAATCGTCAAAACTACCCTTCTATAGCCACGCAAATATATAGCCATGCAAAGGTAGATTTGACAACTGTCGTCAAAACTGCCTTTATACCGCGGTGTTTTTGACGACCGTCGTTAAAACTTCCAAATGTCGTCGAAACTGCCATGTTGTATGAAAAATTGTCGTCAAAAACTGCCTTCTGACATAGATATGTATATATATATATATATATGTATATATATATATATATACAGTGATCGGCAAAAAAAAAATTTTCATTATTTATTTTTTAATGTCAAAGCAATCATTAATAAGCCAAAATACAATATTAAGTGCCAAAAAAATTAAAAATTTTTTTTAATTTATTTTTATTTACCTAACAATTTGTAAATAATTTCAAAAAAAGATTATTTCTACAAAAATTATTAATGTGTAACATTATTTTTTAATTCTTAGAAAATTTAATAATAAATCGAGAATTATAACTAATTTTTCAAAAATAACTAATTGAATAAAAATAATTTTTAATTTTCTAAAAAATAATGGAAAAAAAATATTTTTTAATTTTCCAAAAAATTAGTAATTAAATAAAAATATTTTCTAATTTTTCAGAAAATTAACAATTAAATAAAAATAATTTTTTATCCTTGACTCTGAAACAAGGTGTCTTGGCAAAAACAAGCATGAACATGAGGTAACTGACAATATTACAATCAGAGATACTAGGCAAGACAAAGGGAACATCATAAAGTTCTTGATTACACTTATTTTACACATTAATGATAAAGCGAAAAATTGTTTTAAGAATGCCAACATTCTTTGAACAACTAAAAAAATAATTGTGAAGATTTGTGAGAAAGTATATCTATTAATTAACCTAGTCGATATTTATTAGATTATATTAATAAGTATAAGCTGTTGTTCTTAAATTTTCCTTCCCTTTGAGTGTGCATATAACATACAATTTTTTGCGCGGCGCCGGAAGATTTGTTTGGCTATGACGCCAACTTCCACCGCACGGGAAGCGTTACCGCGTCCCGTGTGCAGGAGCCATAGACGTTACACGTCGAGACACGTCGAGACTACGTCGAAATTATATGCGCAGTCACCCCCACTTCTGTTAAAGAGTAAAATCAATACTCTTTTTCTGTTAATTTTTATTCCCATTTTTGTTAAATATTTTAATAATTTTACATTTTAAATTTGTTAAGTTTAATTAACATAGCAGACATATGTTAAATCTACACACGTATGTGTTGATTATTTAACACAAAAATTTTAACCAGCACATTTTTTCACAAAAGTACACAAATTTTCCAACAGTGTAGGTAACTCTAATGCTATAGTATACATGACGTAAACTATAGCTTAGAGTTACCCAGGTTGAATTTCTGAACGCAGCCCTACTTGCTCTCTCTTAAGGCCATCACACACAAAATGCATAGCTTTGCATAAGCGTAGCATAAGACCGCTAAAACAATGAGCATCCAGTATAAAGTCGCTATATTAATTTACATAAGATTGGTCCAGCCGGTCCAGCGGTCTTATGCTATGCTTATGCAGCCTATGCAATTTTGTGTGCGATGGCCTTAAGAGAGAGCAAGAGACCATCGTCAAATTATAGTTCATCTAGTAATTGCAAATTTTCCCAAAAGACACGAATTTTCAGTAGGAAAAAATTATTTAGTATAGTTAACGTCATCGTTTCTTTTCTACTGCAACTAATGTACTTTTAAAAACGAATACTTTACAAATTAATAAATGCTAATTTTCTAAAAAATTAGTAATATATTTTCTAATAATTATCTACTAATTGTTCAAATAATTTACTTTTTTAAAATTACTAATTTTTTAAAAAATTAAAAATATTTTTTTCTAAATGTAATTTTTTTAAAAACTGACAATTTATTTTATATAATTGCCAATTTTTAAATTATGAGCAATATATTTCTGATTATTTATTAATTTTTCAAACAGAGTATTACATTTTCAATTAATTAATAATTATTTTAAATTTAGAGCTTAGTATTTTATTAATTACCAATTTTTTGTTAATTAAAATTAAAAACATTTAAATTTTTTATTTTTGATTAATTAAAAATAATCGCCGATATCATTACTAAAAACAGAATTTTTGCCGATCACTGTATATATATATATATATATATATATATATATATATATATATATAGAAGTCGGCCATATTGAATATTAGTTCGCTCATGTATATTTGCCCAGGTGGCGCTTAAAACACTGTTTTAAAGCAAAAGCCAGGAGTTGGTTATCTATTTTATTATATCATCTGTGTCACCAGTCCTGTCCGACTCCTGCTTCCGACACGACCGCTCTCCGAGACCGCTTCTCTAGGTTGGGTGCCCCCAACCTCGTTCTCCGTACAGGGAACGGGTGCCCCCGTTCTCACCTGGGTGCCCCCAGGGTACGGGCCTCCTCAACTGGGTGCCCCCGATTGGTATGACCTGCCCTTTCCTGCCTCTGGGTCGGGTGCCCCCGACCCCTTCCGCCGTACGGAAGACGGGTGCCCCCGTCTTCGAGCCGGGTGCCCCCGGTGTACGGGCCGCTCAGTCGGGCGCCCCCAACTGAGCTCCTGACCGTCTTACCTGATAGATATAAGCCGCGCCTCCGTCCGCAAATCCGTGAGGCCACCGGGCCTCCGTGCTTGTCCGCGAATCCGTCTCTGCCAATTGTGAACACGTCTACTCAAGGCAACCGCGCGCCTCCGTACTCGTCCGCGGATCTGACTACGCATCGACCCTTCCACGTACACAGCGGCTCAGCGGAGCGACACACACACACGCACCTACACGGACGCCCTCCATCATCTCTGTATTAAATAGCTAGTAAGAATAAAGGATATTTTGTGAAACCAACCAGTGTCTCCACGTTTTCTCACCCTGGCCTGGCGAGCGAATTCCGAGCGAGAAAACGCGATCGTTACATGGCGCCCGAACAGGGACCTGATCCGTGAGACACTGGTTCGTTCTCCCCGCCTAGCCCATGACGAGCTGGATCAATCGGCTATCGAAGGCTGAGTTAACGGCCGAGTTAGGAAAGCTAAGGATCGACCCTAGCGGCACACTCGACGCCCTCCGAGCCAGACTCCGTGATTTTGTGAGCGCTAACCCGGAGTACGAATACCCCGCGGGGGAAGACGACCGTAAAATTACGATGGACGACGAGCACCGGAGCACCGACTCCGCTACGCCCGACCCGGCCAAGGTCATGGATCAAATCCGGAAGTGGGGATGCCACTTCGACGGAAAAGACCCACTCGCGTTCCTAGAACGAGTGGAAGAATTACGCCAGGGATACGGATACTCCGGAGACCAGTTTCTGTTAGGGTTGCCGGAGCTACTGCGAGGGGACACACTCCTCTGGTACCGGAATAGCCGAACGGTGTGGGATTCCTGGGAAGATTTTCAAAGAGACTTCCGCAACCAGTTCTTGCCCCGGCGGTACCGCGCCCAGTTGTCGCGAGAGATCCAGGGACGGTTTCAAAAACCTGAAGAGCCCTTTCACAAGTACGCAACAGCGCTCCTTACGAGCATGCAACGAGCCGGAGGATTTTCAGCGGACAACCAACTCGAACGGCTATATGATAATATGAGCCCCGGGTATAAATATTACATCCGCCTGGATGACGTTACCAGCCTGGGAGATCTGCACGCACGCGCCGCGGAATATGAAGCTATTGAAGAGCAAACCGCGAACGGAAAGCAGAGCGAAAAGCTCCGGCCGCGACCCCGGCCGTCGCCAGTACAACGTACAACCGGGAGGAATGCTGCTGGCGATGTAAACAACGCGGACACACTCGGCTAGACTGTAAACGGCCGGCCAAGAAGTTCTGCTCACGATGCGGCAAGGACGGTGTCCTCACCCGCGACTGTCACCCGACACCGGGAAACGCCGCACGGGCCGGGGGCGAAGCCGCTGCCACCCGGACCCCGCCGCCGTCCGAGTAACCTACCACCCGCGGCCGCACATCTCCGTTCGCATACGACACCGCGTTATGCGAGCGTTGATTGACACCGGCTCCGAGGTGTCCTTCATCAATACGGATACCGCCCGCTACGCGGAGAGTCTCGGATTCCCGATCCGACAGGGGACGAGCTCCGTCCCCCTAGCAGACGGAGGTTCAACCACGATACCCGGGACCATGACGCTCCCGGTGAAGATTGGCCGGAAGGTGCTCAGACACGACTTCCTAATCATGCCATCGTTATAGGGCGCCGTACTCATAGGCGTCGACCTGTGGGCCCGGACGGGGTTTGTGCTACGGGCCGCCGCACCACGCAAAACCATACGAACCTCCGAATGCGGAGCCGTAGCCCAGGGATTGGCCTTCCGGACCCCCGACGAGGAACGCCGCCTCCAGGAATTCCTGCTCACGGAACTTGCCCTATTCGAGGACATCCGCGGCCCGACCGACCGAATCTCGCACCATATCCGGGTTAAGACCGACCGGCCCATTAAACAGCGGTACCGACCCAGGAATCCGGCCATGCAGGCAGTTATTGACCGGGAGGTGGAGAAGATGGAGCGAGAGGGCGTGATCGAGCTTTCCCACGGAGCTTGGAGCTCGCCTATCGTGTTGGTCCGGAAGAAAGACGGGTCGTATCGGTTCTGTATCGACTTCCGGCAAGTAAACGAAGTCACGGAGAAAGACGCATACCCCCTGCCACAAGTACAGGCCACTTTGGATAAACTGCGGGGAGCCCGATACCTATCGACGCTAGACCTAAAGAATGGGTACTGGCAGATACCGTTAGCACCCGATAGCCGGCCAGTCACCGCCTTTACGGTCCCAAGGAAAGGCCTCATGCAATTTTGGGTAATGCCCTTCGGCCTACACTCCGCGCCAGCTACCTTCCAAAGGCTACTCGACGAAATACTGGGGCCGGACCTAGCACCACATGTCCTTGTCTACCTGGACGACATTATCGTGGTCAGCCGCACCTTTGAAGAACACCTCCGGCTACTAAGCGAAGTGTTCCGCCGCCTCCGAGAAGCGAGACTCCGCCTAAATCCGGAAAAGTGCCATTTCTGCCGGGACCAGCTCCGCTACTTTGGCCACATCGTGGGCCGCTATGGCCTCCGCACCGACTCGGATAAGATAAGCGCCGTGGGCCGATGGCCGGCTCCAACCACCGTACGCAAGGTACGACAATTCTTGGGCATGGCCTCCTGGTACCGGCGATTTGTCGCAAATTTCTTGACGGTAGCCGCCCCGCTCAATCGCCTGACGAGGAAAGGAGTAAAGTGGACATGGGGTCCAGACGAAAAGAGCGCCTTCGAGCGCTTGAAGGAGGCATTGACCTCCGCCCCCGTGCTGGCCTGCCCGGACTTCGATCGCCGGTTTGTGCTTCAGACGGACGCCAGCGCATACGGACTGGGAGCCGTGCTAACCCAGCACCAGGAGGGCGGAGAGTGAGTAATGGCGTATGCAAGCCGAACACTCAACGGCGCGGAGAAGAACTATAGCGCCACCGAGCTAGAATGCCTCGCGATCGTATGGGGCATCCAGAAGATGCGGGGATACCTCGAAGGGTACTTCTTCACCGTGGTGACCGACCATCAGTCCCTCCGGTGGCTGAAACGCATGGAAGAACCCACCGGCCGGTTGGGCCGGTGGCTGTTTGAACTGCAGTAGTACGATTTTGACGTACGCTACCGAAAAAGCAGCCTCAACAAGGTCGCCGACGCACTCTCACGGTAACCGGAGGTATGCGAAGCTCAGGCCGCCCCGAAGTGAGATTGGTACAGGCGAATCCTGACCGGAGCAAGGCAACGCCCCACCGAATTTCCAGACTACCGCATCCAGGACGGCCAGCTGTTTCGCCACATCTTGCACGATGTAGATTTCCGGGAGGTCGACCCGGCAGATCAGTGGAAGCGTTGCATTCCGAAGGAAGAACGGGCGCCGATCATGCGGAGACATCATGAGGATCCCACGGCGGGACACTTCGGGGTCGCCAAGACCATCGCCCGCATGGCCCGTCTGTTCTATTGGCCAGGGATGTTCCAGGACATCACCCGCTACGTCCGACAGTGCCCGACTTGCCTGGCGCACAAGACACCGACGACCAAGCTAGCCGGGAATCTCCACACGGGGCCCGTCACCAGGCCCTGGCAACAGGTAACCCTGGACTTGGTCGGCCCGTTGCCGCGATCCACCCAGGGCCACGCCTGGCTGCTAGTCATGCAGGACCGGTTTACGAAGTGGGTCGAGCTTAAGCCCCTTCGTAGGGCTACCGCGCCTGCCGTTACCAAGGCAATCCTCGACCGGATCATCTACCAGCACGGGTGCCCCGACCAGATCATCTCCGATAACGGGACCCAGCTGAAATCGGAACAACTCGAGGGAGTCCTGCGGGGCTTCCGAATCGAGCATCGAACCACCCCCGTAAGGGCACCTCACTGCAACCCGGTCGAGCGTACCAATCGGACACTGAAAACCATGGTCTCCCAATATGTCGGCAAGAATCACCGGCGTTGGGACGAGCATTTGGCCCCGCTGCAATTCGCCTACAACACCGCCCGCCACGAAGCCACCGGGTACACGCCGGCGTACCTCAATCACGGTCGGGAGCTCGCCCTCCCACACCCGGAGGACCGTCGCCATGCGGCAAACCCGGCACCGCAGCAGACTGGGCGCCGGCTAGAGGAAGCCTACGAGGTAGTACGGGTCAACATGGCCCAAGCGTTTCAACGACAGGAGGCCCACTACAACCTGCGGCGGCGGGATTGGAGACCCCGCGTCGGGGACCTCGTTTGAAAGAGGGAGTACCCACTCTCAAAGAAGGCTACGGGTTTTAACGCCAAGTTGGCCTCCCGCTACACCGGACCCCTCGAGGTCAGAAAAATCATCTCGCCCGTTATAGTCGACTTACGCGACCCCCGGGGACGATGGCACCGACATGTGCACGTCCAAGATTTAAAGAACGCGCCGGAGCCTTGCGCCTCGGTCGCGGAGAGTTCTTGTTAGAATCGGGATTGCGATAGCGAAGGCAAAAGCGCCGCGTGTTTACAAAAATAAAGTCACGGGAACCGCGCCCGGACCGTTTTCGGGGAAAATGACGTCCGCATTCCTAAGCCGGAAAAACTCGCAAAAAGAACGAAAAGAATACGCCGCTACCGGTATATAAGCCCGCAAAGCGCACAAGTTTCCAGTTGCTCTAGTATCGCAAGTCCGTCAACATGGATCGACGTGCAAAGAACTTGCTAGAAGAGCTTTTCGGCGACATCAGCGATATCGACGACCTGTGGGAGGAACCGCTTGCTGCAGGGCCGAATACCAGCTCAGGGGACGCCCCGCGCCGCCAGGCCCCCAGTGTGGGAACCCGAATTCAACGGGGCGACGCTGAGAACCGCCGTCGTGCCGCCATGCTCATCGAGCCGGTACCACTACGCCCGGCCCGGCGCCCACCGACGCCCCGTGTGAGAGCGAACCTATGGCCTGCCGAACGGCCACGGGACACCGAACGGCCCTCGGCCGGACTGTCTCCAGGCACATCCAACGGCCCGGCACCACGAGCAACGACCCCGGCGACCAAGGGCTCTCAACATTCGGGAGAACCGCCGCGAGACGTCCACCGGCCCCCAGACGGACCGTCACCGGCCCTTCCCCGCCACCAAGCCCCTCGCTCAACGGCTCCGACGCCTCCGGTCCCTCCCCTGCCCCC
Organism: Temnothorax longispinosus; assembly: GCF_030848805.1. Taxonomy (NCBI): domain Eukaryota; kingdom Metazoa; phylum Arthropoda; class Insecta; order Hymenoptera; family Formicidae; genus Temnothorax; species Temnothorax longispinosus. The sequence goes on along the minus strand of NC_092360.1, from coordinate 15,567,867 downwards.
GCACCCTGCCGTCGCACGAGGAATCGCCAGGACAAGGGTCGACACGACAGCCTGCGCCGCCGCCACGCCGGGTCGTCCCTCTCTGACCGCGGCCCGACCACCTTCAGACCCCTGGCCGCCCCGGTCCACCCCGCTGGCCCGAATATCCGCCACCTCCCCCCTAGACAATCGCATCTGGATCCCGTTACCCACCGGAGAGAGAGTTGCGGTACCGCGCTTCGCCATGGTCCGCAACCCCAAATACCGCGCTCGGGTCGGTAACGACCGATGGATCCTGCGATTCGACCCACAGGGCGTCTTAACGTCGTGCCAGCGCCGCTAGTTTGTAAGCTAATGTGTAAGGTGAAAAATAAAGCAGCGCATAGACCGATACCTGTGTAAATATACCTGTATATTTCCTCTCCAAACGGGGGGAGGGGGGGGTGATGTAACGATACGCGTATTCGTCACTAGCGCTACGGCCCTGACGGCCACCTAGCGCCTATCCAACGTGCACTTCTGTGCCCGAGCGGTGGGGCAGCCCCCACCGCCCTCACTCGGGGTATAAATAGGGGACTCGAGCCGACTCGAGTCACCAGTCCTGTCCGACTCCTGCTTCCGACACGACCGCTTTCCGAGACCGCTTCTCTAGGTTGGGTGCCCCCAACCTCGTCCTCCGTACAGGGAACGGGTGCCCCCGTTCTCACCTGGGTGCCCCCAGGGTACGGGCCTCCCCAACTGGGTGCCCCCGGTTGGTATTATCTGCCCTTTCCTGCCTCTGGGTCGGGCGCCCCCGACCCCTTCCGCCGTACAGAAGACGGGTGCTCCCGTCTTCGAGCCGGGTGCCCCCGGTGTACGGGCCGCAGTCGGGCGCCCCCAACTGAGCTCCTGACCGTCCTACCTGATAGATATAAGCCGCGCCTCCGTCCGCGAATCCGTGAGGCCACCGGGCCTCCGTGCTTGTCCGCGAATCCGTCTCTGCCAATTGTGAACTCGTCTACTCAAGGCAACCGCGCGCCTCCGTACTCGTCCGCGGATCTGACCACGCATCGACCATTCCACGTACACAGCGGCTCAGCGGAGCGACACACACATACACGCACCTACACGGACGCCCTCCATCATCTCTGTATTAAATAGCTAGTAAGAATAAAGAATATTTTGTGAAACCAACCAGTGTCTCCACGTTTTCTCACTCTGGCCTGGCGAGCGAATTCCGAACGAGAAAACGCGATTGTTACAAACATGTATTTAATAAATACATTGACTCAATAATTAGCGCTGATGCGCATATCGATAATATTTCATCATATTCTTAAAAAAATTAATACCTGTCTTATAACTTTCACGTTTTATAGCTGCACAATACTTCCTTGCTGCTTTCTTCATGTTATCCCAACAGTTACGTAAAGATTTTTCTGATCGAGGAATTGTTGCATTTACATTATACTGTGCAGTAATATCAGCCCATGCTTTATCTTTTTTTACCATTATTAAACGGTCACTTTCTTTATTCTCTATTACATCGCGTTGTAAAAATATTAAGTTTATTAAACTTTTCTTTTCTGCGTCACTAAAATTTTTTTGACGTTGCATCTTTTTTATTCTGTAAAAAATAAAAGTTATTAATGTCATTTATTTTATGTTTGGCGAATTTTGTTTTCTATTTTTTCTAACAATATCATAAAACTATTTTTTGATATTTATATAATAAAACTTTTAACTTTTTCCGGTGTGTATTTAGCTGATAACCCACTGAAGGGGGATCTTTCAAGCGTCCTCGGGTGAGATGATAACCCACTGAACTGAAATCTGAGGTTAAGTATCATGAGGTAGTATGACAAGTTGGCCGCCCTGTTAACTTTAACCGACGGTTAAGCTAACTGTGGTTGGTGAAATTGGCCCTAAGGGATAAGATACCCGGCGTCGTGTTTTAGGTTAGGTTGGTTTAGTTGACTTTATATCATGGTTCTTATTATACTATGGTATATATTAGAACAAAACTGTTTGCAGTCTCAGCAATCTGTATGGCTCTCACAATTATACCGATTATTTTCTCGGTGTAGATAGGTACTTATAGTACTTACCAACTTACCATTGCAATCTAAATCGCTCACAGAATCTGATTGCTGAAAAAATGAAGAAATTTTGGGCAATTTCTTTATAACTTTTTCCTTTTTTTGTTTATTTTTTCTTTTCATAGCTCCACTGGGGTAATCTCTTTTTCTTTCACTCATTTTTTTCACAATTAAACTTATAAGTTAATAAATAATTGGAGAAAGTTATAAAGAAATTGCCCAAAATTTCTTCATTTTTTCAGCATATTAACGAACAAATAATCACAAGATTTACAACGTTTGAACGTTATAAATCGCGTGTACAGATTGAAATAAACGCGTATAAATTGTCCTCATTCACCTGAACAGGGGAAATCCCGTAATGACTGATGTCTGCTAACGCGCGTCGCGGGAAATCTGAGACGTCCAGTGTTGCCAACTTTTGGGCGCCCGTTTCCTTCTTAAAGTTAATTTTTTATTAATTGCAATTTAATCCAGCTTTTAAAAATAAAATTTATATTGTATATAAAAAAATATAAATTAAGAAAACAATCACAAAACAATCACAAAACTTTGCGAAAATTGTTCGGTGGAATACATACATAAAAGAACTACGCACAAGTGATTATATATGTTCATACATGATTATATCTGTTTATATACGATCATGACTGTGCGGACATGGCCAAAACTCATGTATGATCATGTATGTGAATCCATATATGATCTTGTATGATCAGATATGATTTTTTTTTCCCGGGAAGTTTAGCGTACGGCCTAAGAGTTTGAATGAGATTGTGGATAACATTTTACGAATTTTTGCATACACACGTCGGGGCCCCTGTAGCCCAGGGGCCCCATATCATTGTTACGGCTGATACGGCGGTTGTTACGCCCCTTTATGAAAAATGAAAGGTTGATCTGGTGGGCTGAGTGAGAGGAGAAATTTAGTCTGTCCCAAAGCGGTTTTCGCTGGAGGAGATCCTGCGCTGATAACTTGGTCAGGATTGTGTCCGATATTAGCCCAGCAAACGAAAAAAGATTGAAAAAAATTAAAACGGGATTGCCAGGAATTCAATTAAGGACTTCCGAATTCCATTCTGTTCAAAAAAGGGATTGAAATAGTTTCATGTTTGAGATTCAGTTACCGCTGCGCCGTCCGATCAGATGGCAGCATCGATCGGGTAACGACGCTCGATCATCGCGGCAGCTTGCGCCCGCACGGGCGCGCTCATCGCCACCGTCTTCCTCGCGATCGAGGCAATTGTGCATATGGCCGCGCGGTGACTAGACGCATAACGTGTGCTCTATACGTTTCGATTAGTGACTTTGGTTAATCGTGTACATCGCAGTGCCCACGCTGCTTAGACTTCTCTTTTAGATTGTAATATAGACTGCTCATCAACTCTGGTGCCTCACCAAGACGACTCAAGCTCACGTGCGCGAGTGCCGACCGCCACGTGTCTCACCGGCTCACGGGCGACTCACCACACTAGAAGGGCAATTCATATAATTGTCGCTCGACTTCAACGATTAGATAAAGACGTCTCATTTGTACACCGCTCATCGATTCTCAGGTCAGACTGTAACAATCTCGATACATTAAAGACGGCTCAGACTGTGGTCTGAGTTACACAAAAAATAAAGTGCATATTCAGTTAACACCTTTCCACGCGCGTCCTTCTCATCCCGCTTCCATCGCCGGGATTAACAGCGATTTCGCGAACATTTGGTCCTTCGAGCCGGATGCGTGGAAATTAAAATGTGTAACTCAGACTCAGATCATGTGAATAGAGCATGCCCTTCACGACATGCCACGTAGACATTATCGCGCGCTTTCGCGAGTGAAGGACAGACATTCTCACGCGCGCTCGCGAGTGTTACGAAAACATGTTCACGCGCTCCCGCGAGTGTAAACAGACATTTTCGCGTGCTCAATATATGACATTGTAGACTCTCGATTCGCGTAGTGTTGTCCTAACGCGTTTCTCGAACGTTCTCGCCTCTTGCAGTGTTTCTCATACGTGTCTCGACGATTCTCAGGTCTCTCATCGAGCACAGCTCATTGACGTCTCATCATGCCGGATCCCGCCAAAGCCGCGACGGGCGGCAAGACCCCGCCATTGCTCGTGCTGCCGGACGACAAGCGCACTTCAGATCGCAATGCCTCACCGGTGCGTTTGTCTGCTGAACTCACCTTAAAAGTGAGGACTCAAATGAACCGCATCGCGACAGTGCGGAAAATCGGCGCGACGTTACCATCGTCGGTAGAGGACACGTCTGTAGATGAGGTTTTACAGATCTCGATTCAACTCGAGGAGGTGCACAAAGCGTTCCTCAAGGAACACGCATACTTCGAGGTCTCATGGCCGGCGGCGCTCATCGAACATGAATATTTCTCCAACGACGCCTTCGCCGTGGAGGCGGAGGAGTGCATGACGGCTCGTCGCGCTCTGGCAAAGCTCAAGGGCGCGTTGGCGGAAAAGATCGCTCCGACGACGGCTCCTGTAGCGGCTCAGCCCTCACAATCTCAGCAGAGATTGCCGGATATTAGCATCCCGTCCTTCAAGGGTGTGTACGAGGCATGGCCTACGTATCGCGATCTCTTCAAGGCGGTGATTTATGACAGCCAACGGTTCACCGACGTGGAGAAACTCCACTATCTGCGGCTCTCACTGGAAGGCCCACCGGCTCAGCTCATTTCCGGTTTTCCGCTCACCGGCGACTCGCTCAAACCATCATGGGAAATGCTCGTCGATCGCTACGAGAACAAGCGGCTGCTCATTCAATCATATCTGGACCAGCTCTTCGCCAGCTCAACACCGGTGCAAAAGAACGCCAAGGCACTGGACAAGCTGCTCAACACGTTCAAGGAGGCCATCAAAGGCCTACAATCCTTGGGCGTCTCGCAGGATCTGGGCGATTGCGTCTTGGTGTATCAGTTGTCCAGGCAGCTGGATCGCCAAACCAAAGAGCAGTGGGAGACGTCGTTGGGCGTCGCGCGCGAGTACCCGCGATTTGAGAAACTCGAGCAATTCCTCACAACGCGAGCTAGGGCACTCGAGAGAGTCGAGTCAACGGCCAGCTCAGCAAGCTCGGCAGGGACTGCTCCAGCAACGCGGCGCTCCTCGACGGTTCATCATGCGGCAGCTCAACCGGCACGCACCAACACATCAGACGGCTCAACGGAGTACCCGTGCGACTGCTGTAACGGCACGCACTTCGTGGTGACGTGCCCGAAGTTCAGAGAACTCTCACCGGGCGATCGACAGAAGCTAGCCATCTCACGGAGGCTGTGCTTCAACTGCCTCGGCCGTCACAACGTTCGCTCATGCAAGAGCTCACGGGGGTGCAAGAAGTGCACCCACCGACATCATACGATGCTGCATGAGGCACATCAGGGCGACTCATCCTCGAAGCCAACCACCAGCTCAGTCTCAGCACCTCAATAGGACAACGGTGCAATCGTCGCACGCTCATCTTTGGCTCGCTCATCATACTCAACGTTACTCGCTACGGCCCTGGCTCAGATCAGCTCATCGGTTAATACTCAGCACGTACGGCTTCTCATCGATACAGGTTCTGAACTTACCTTTGTCTCAGAATCGCTCATCCGCCAGCTCAACATTCCTCGTCATCATTCTGTCATTCTCATCACCGGAATTGGTGGCAGAAAGGCCACGCAAACTCGAGGAGTTGCACTCCTCAAGCTCCGCTCACTTCGCTCACGATCAGACGTCATCATTCAAGCTCACATTTTGCAGACGTTAACAAACATACTGCCATCATTCAACGCTGCACCACAGGAATGGCCGCATCTCTCCAAGTTAGCCTTGGCTGACCCAGATTTTCTGACACCACGGCCAGTGGATATCATTATTGGAGCTGACTCATATGGGCAGATCATCAAGCCCAACATTATCAAGCAAGACACATTGATGCCAATTGCGCAGCTCTCAATTTTTGGATGGCTCGTTCTCGGACCTGTCGACACATCATCATCAGCATCTACTGCAGTGCATCATGCATCGATTCAGGAGAGGGAAGATGCTCTTTATGAGTTACTGTCGAGATTTTGGACACAGGAAGAAGTGCCTGCGAGCAACAATCCTGAGCTTACTCCTGACGAGCAAAGATGTGAAGAACATTTCAAGAGTACTGTCTCACGGGATTCAACAGGTCGATACACAGTTCGACTCCCACTAAAATCATCACCTGATACTCTTGGCGACTCGTATCTCACTGCGCATCGATGCTTGCAAAGTTTACAACGGAGATTCTCCCGAGATGACAACTACCGACGCCTGTATCATCAATTCATGACAGAATATCGAGATCTCAACCACATGAAGAAGGCTTCACCCGTCTCCAGTCAGCAAACGCAATATTATTTGCCACATCACGGAGTGCTCAAACCAGACAGTGCAACCACGAAATTACGAGTGGTATTCAATGGCTCGAGCGCATCCACATCTGGCCGCTCACTTAATGATATCATGCACACAGGAGCCAAGTTGCACTTAGACGTCACCGATGTCTTGCTCTGGATTCGACAATTTCGACACCTAGTTGCCACGGACATCACCAAGATGTATAGACAGATCAACGTGCATGATGATGACTGGAATTTACAACGGATTCTCTGGCTCGACGAACTGCTCAACGAAGTGGCATATTATCTAACCACGGTCACGTATGGCACCAAGGCTGCCCCGTTCTTGGCAGTACGAACGCTGCTGCAACTGGTGAAGGACGAAGGCCATAATTTTCCTCTTGCAGTGCCGTCCATCCTTCAAGGTCGATACGTCGACGATAGCTTTGGAGGCGCTGACACTGTCCAACAGTTAATCAAAATTGCATTGCAGCTGAAGAACTTGTGCATGGCGGGCGGCTTTCCATTGGCCAAGTGGCACGCGACTCATCCAGACGTGCTCACTGCTGTTCAAGCAGAGAAAGACCAGGGCTCACAAATTACATTCGACGATTGCGCAACCAAGATACTCGGATTACGATGGCTTCCTCAAGAAGATTCATTCGCATTCGCAACACGGATCTCGTCGCATACCGATCATCTCACCAAACGCCTCGTTTTGTCTGAAGTGGCTCAGATATTCGATCCACTAGGCTTTGCATCACCAGTCGTGATCAAGGCGAAGATGCTCTTGCAGGAGCTTTGGCTTCACAAGCTCCAATGGGATGAACCACTGCCATCCCAGCTCTCATCACGGTGGCTCATCATCAGAAAGGAACTCACCAGCTTGCGCAAGATCTCAATACCTCGGTGGTATAACACATGGAGTACATCGACAGTGGAATTTCACGGCTTTTCTGATGCTTCTCAACTGGCAATGGCTGCAGTCGTATTTATCACCGTCCACGGCTCAACTGGTACCACGATCTCATTGGTGTGCTCCAAAACAAAGGTAGCACCGCTCAAGCGCCTCACCATCCCGAGACTTGAACTCACCGCAGCTCTGCTGCTCTCAAGACTCATGCAATACGTTCAAGCCACATTGAAGTTGAACGTCACAGCAACTCACCTGTGGACGGACTCTGTTGTGACACTCACGTGGATCAAATCTCATGCATCGCGCTGGAAAGATTTCGTGAGAAATCGGGTCTCTCAAATTCAAGAGCTCACCGCGAACGCACATTGGAAATACGTACCAGGTACGTCCAACCCAGCCGACTGCGCCTCACGAGGATTAAACACTGCTCAACTCCAAAGCCACTCATTATGGTGGACGGGACCACCGTGGATACTCACCCCAGAAGCTTGGCCATCTCAACCCGCGCTTTCGGACGAGTTGAGCACGCATGAGGCTCGTCCTGGCATTGCGCTACATGCGGCCGCATCTCAACCGGATTATCACTGGGACCTGATATATAGGTACTCAACACTCAACAAGTTATTGAAAATAACAGCTCTTTGTTTCAGGTTCATATCGCTTCTGGAAAAGCGCCGACGCAGGCCACTCGACTTACACTCAGCTTTGGAGGAGGCCAGATTTTTCTGGATTAAGGCTACTCAAGCGGCATACTTCACGCACGAGATCAAGATGCTCATGGCCAACTCGAGACTACCAACTGCTCACGCATTCAGCCGATTGACTGCGTATCTAGACGCTCAAGGGATTATCCGAGTTGGCGGCCGCCTCAACCAATCAGCACTCGCTCAAGACAGCAAACATCAGGTTATTTCGCCTCGCCACTCCCGGCTCTCAACCTTGATCATTTCACACGCCCATCTGCGTACCCTGCATGGAGGAACTCAATTGACATTGGCTCATATTAGGCAAAGTTACTGGATTATCGGCGGACGGGCTCCGGTGAAGTCGCATATTTTGCGGTGTGTCGTGTGTGCTCGACAGAGGGGGATTCGTGCTCATCAACTGATGGGCCAACTACCTCTCTCTCGGGTTACGCCGTCACGTCCGTTTACTCACACAGGAGTTGACTATGCCGGACCGCTCACCATCAAAACATGGAAAGGACGAGGTGCGAAAACATACAAAGGATGAATCTGTGTGTTCGTCTGCTTCTCCACCTCCGCAATTCACCTCGAAGTAGTCAGTGACTACTCATTGGAAGGATTCATAGCAGCCTTCCGAAGATTCGCAGCCAGGAGGGGAATTGCTCAGACCATATACTCGGATTGTGGGACAACATTCATTGGAGCAGACGCCGCGCTCAAGAAAATGTTCATCCAGAGCTCACAAGAACATCAACGGATCGCTCAAATTCTACACCAGGATTGCACCAGATGGGAGTTCAACCCACCAGGCGCTCCACACATGGGGGGCAAGTGGGAGGCGGTGGTGAAATCCGTCAAGTTTCATCTGAGACGGACTATCGGGGAGACTCTACTCACGACGGAAGAACTCACGACGTTGCTTACGCAAATCGAGGCCATTCTCAACTCGCGGCCTTTAGAACCGCTGAGTGACGACCCGGAAGACGTCTCAGCGCTCACACCAGGTCATTTCCTCATTGGAGGTCCACTCACTACCATACCCGAGCCATCTCTGATTGACCTAACAACCTCACGACTATCTCGATGGCAGCTCATCCAGCAGCGTGTTCAACATTTTTGGGCACAATGGTCGGCTCATTATCTGCAACGCCAGCAGGCGATATCGAAGTGGCATCATCCTAACAACAACATCAAGATGGGTTCCATCGTGCTGCTCACCGACGAACGATCTCCACCGTGCAAATGGCCACTCGCCAGAGTAACAGCTTTGCACCCCGGCAAGGACGGACTCACCAGGGTGGTTACCCTCAAGACGGCCACCACGACGCTTACTCGGCCAAGCGCCAAGCTTGCCATATTACCCATCAACCAGCTAACGGATCAAGAGTAAGGAATCATCAACAAGATTGCTGATGGCGGGCGGAATGTTTGAGATTCAGTTACCGCTGCGCCGTCCGATCAGATGGCAGCATCGATCGGGTAACGACGCTCGATCATCGCGGCAGCTTGCGCCCGCACGGGCGCGCTCATCGCCACCGTCTTCCTCGCGATCGAGGCAATTGTGCATATGGCCGCGCGGTGACTAGACGCATAACGTGTGCTCTATACGTTTCGATTAGTGACTTTGGTTAATCGTGTACATCGCAGTGCCCACGCTGCTTAGACTTCTCTTTTAGATTGTAATATAGACTGCTCATCAACTCTGGTGCCTCACCAAGACGACTCAAGCTCACACGTGCGCGAGTGCCGACCGCCACGTGTCTCACCGGCTCACGGGCGACTCACCACACTAGAAGGGCAATTCATATAATTGTCGCTCGACTTCAACGATTAGATAAAGACGTCTCATTTGTACACCGCTCATCGATTCTCAGGTCAGACTGTAACAATCTCGATACATTAAAGACGGCTCAGACTGTGGTCTGAGTTACACAAAAAATAAAGTGCATATTCAGTTAACACCTTTCCACGCGCGTCCTTCTCATCCCGCTTCCATCGCCGGGATTAACAGCGATTTCGCGAACATTTCAATATCATGAAATTCCTTATTTTGGAAAAAATTTGTCTTTTTTGAATCCTATCTAATTCCGACACAAAAATATTATACCACTGAATGCCAGGTTAGGGATTGGAAAGTTTCGTGATGAATTCCATTGAATACCATTGATTCCGTTAACGAAATGAATACCACTGAATGCCAGGTTAGGGATTGGAAAGTTTCGTAATGAATTCCATTGAATACCATTGATTCCGTTAACGAAATGAATACCATTGAATGCCAAACTAGGAATTAAAAATTTCCGTATTTAATTCCATTGAATTACGTCTATTCTGACAATAAAATGAATACCATTGAATGCCAGGATAGGGATTGAAAAGTGTCCGTGTTGAACTTTGTGGCGGTACGCGCCACCATATAGTACACGCCCGCGCGGTATCTGCATTACCGGCAGTTTGCGTCGACGCCGCTAGGCGTCGCATCGCCGGGGCATCTTCTTGAGTTCAAAGTTTCGTCTTGACCGCTATGTAAAGGAACCCCCTACGGGGCCTGACAGATCTTACAAATCTCATTTTCGGGCTAATTGCCCGTCGGCAGTAGTGCGTGTAATGCCCTTAGGCATACACAAAAGCTCACCGACAAACAACGCTTGGTCGCCCAACGGAGGCGCGATGGTTTCCTAAACCATCTAATGCCATGCAATTCCATAACCTTTACGGATTCCATAGGATTGGATGGAATTGAAAATTTCTTTTTTGGATTCCATGAAATTGGACCATCTCATTTCGAATCCCATCTAATTTCATCTAATTCCGCCAAAAAAAGGATTCAAAAGTATTAAAAAATTTTAATATCTTTTAATCCTTTTGCGTTTGCTGGGAGAGCTGCTGCGTGTATAGGGGAATACACCTTTGCGGGCTTTCTTGACGTCTCATCAGCCTATGATTGCGTCAATTTCCGCATCATGCTTGACAAATTGATTGCGCTTAACTGTCTACCCGGCATAGTCAAATTTATTAGCAACTGGCTATACCGGAGAAAGGTACGATTCATTACACAGGCACACAAAAAAAGAAAAGTAGTCTGAACAGAATACTCCACTAGGTTATCTTTATATATTTTGACGTGCTGAACACGAATCCGTCGTCAGATTAATTCCAGCACGCATGGATTTCGAGTAAATCACAAAAAATGATTTTAAAAAATCGTGAAAAGGCCGATTAAGGGACATCAGCAATGAAGGAAAAAATTTATTTGGCGGATCAAGCCTTATCCTCACGTATTTTGATGCGCTGAACACGAATCTGGCATTGGTAGAGCTGCCTGACCCCCTCCAATTTGAGTATTTTGAAAAAACGCAGGAGATGATTCAAGCCCCAGTCTGATCAATTGAAATAATTCCGTTATTTCGAATGAAGAAATGTATACTTTAATCTATTGTTCTATTTACTATAGTTTATGTTTGTAACAGTAATGTACTTTTTTATTTTCGAATGATCTGTGCAGTGGGTTTCTGACTCTTTTCAAACTACTGTCGCGTTCAGTTACTCTTTTCAGCAACCAACAGTAGTCCGCCATCATGTTAATATCCCATCTGTCCTGGTATCTTCTTTCAATTCCTTTCATATCTTGATGGAAGCGTTCACCCTCCTCCTCACTGTAATCACCTAAGTTTTCAGAAAAATATTCCAGGTGGGAATCCAAGAAATGTAATTTGAGATTCATCAAACACCCCAAGCGCTCGTAATTTTCTACCGCCATTTCTGCTACGATAACATCATAGTTCTGACTCCGGTGGTTTCCTAAAAAGTTTTCAGCGACGTTGCGAAAACTCAGCCACGCTGCTTTCTCGATATCTGTCATTGTTGTTATAAAATGTTCATCGCGAAACATTTTACGGATTTGAGGTCCATTGAGGAAAATACTCTCTTTCAATTTTGCATCACTCAATTGCGGAAATTGACGCATTAAGTACTCGAAACATTCTCCCTTTTTGTCCAAAGCCTTGACAAATTGTTTCATCAAACCAAGTTTTATGTGAAGTGGAGGAAGCAGTATTTTCGAGGGATCGAGCAGAGGCTGTTTTATGACATTGTGACTCCCTGGGTTGAGTACTACTCTTGTTGGCCATTGTTTCTGCTTGTAGTGATTTTTACGATCTCTACTGTCCCGTAGACACAAGAAGCAGGGATATTTTGTAAATCCTGATTGCTGTCCCAGAATGATACATATGATTTTGAAATAATCACAAACTTGCCACTTGTGCTCTGCATATCTGATTCTCTCCAAAACGTATCGCACGCTTTCATAACTTTCTTTCAATGTGGTTGAGTGTGCTATTGGAAAACTTGCGTATTTATTTTCATTGTGTAATAATACCGAGAGAACAGCGTGGCTGAGTTTTCGCAACGTCGCTGAAAACTGTTTGGGAAACCACCGGAGTCAGAACTATGATGTTATCGTAGCAGAAATGGCGGTAGAAAATTACGAGCGCTTGGGGTGTTTGATGAATCTCAAATTACAATTCTTGGATTCCCACCTGGAATATTTTTCTGAAAACTTAGATGATTACAGTGAGGAGCAGGGTGAACGCTTCCATCAAGATATGAAAGAAATTGAAAGAAGATACCAGGGCAGATGGGAGTTAACATGATGACGGACTACTGTTGGTTGCTGAAAAGAGTAACTGAACGCGACAGTAATTTGAAAAGAGTCAGAAACCCACTGCACAGGTCGTTCGAGAATAAAAGAGTACGTTACTGTTACAAACATAAACTATAGTAAACAGAACAATAGATTAAAGTATACATTTCTTCATTCGAGATAACGGAATTATTTCAACTGATCAGACTAGGGCTTGAATCATCTCCTGCGTTTTTTCAAAATACTCAAATTGGAGGAGGTCAGGCAGCTCAACCAATGCCAGATTCGTGTTCAGCGCCTCAAAATACGCGAGAATAAGGCTTGATCCGGTCCAAATAAATTTTTTCCTTCATTGCTGATGTCCCTTAATCGGCTTTTTCACGATTTTTAGTCATTTTTCGTGATTTACTCGAAACCCATGCGTGCTGGGATTAATCTGACGACGGATTTGTGTTCAGCGCGTCAAAATACATAAAGATAGCCTAGTGGAGTATTCTGTTCAGACAACTTTTCTTTTTTTGTGTGCCTGTGATTATTAACCGGTTCACTGGTAACGCGAAATCAACGTTTTGTGCCAAAACTGGTAAGACCTAATTCTTCAGATTTGTAATCAGCGACCCAAAAAGCATGGGTGTACCAAGTTATATTCAAATCCGTTAAAAATTGGAAAAAATATTCATGGTGCGCGTATATCCGCCATTACCAGTTGTGGCACTTTTTTTCCGCGCATATATGCGTCCTTACCAGTGAACTGGTTAACGCCCGTGAGTCTGTGGATCGTTACGTTTTCAAGGAATTCCCGCAAGGCGCAGTTTTAAGTCCGGCACTGTTCCCTATTCACTCAGGGCTTGTGTGCTGACCTCCCCGAGAACTTGGGGCCTGTGGAATTCGCGGACGATATTGGGCTGTATATACCTAGGCCGAATCGTCAGCGTAATCGACTTCTTTTTCAGCGGGCAGTAAATATCATTGCTGAGCGGCTTCGCAGGATTGGTTTGGATCTTGAATCCAAGAAGACCGTCTTGTGGAGTTCTCCAAGAGCGGGTTTGTCGACAGGAATCTCAGCATCCGTATAGGAGATTGCGAGGTTTTCAACTGTGGCGCTGCCAAATTTCTGGGTGTATGGTTGGACAACCGCCTGAGATTCGACCGTCAGGTTCAGGAATTAAGGGGAAAGGTAAATCGTGCCAATTCAATTATAAGGTACCTATGTAAAGTGTCCACCACTCTTATGTTATACAAGAGCCTGGTCAGGTCCATTACGGACTATGGGAATTTCGTTTTTTTCCCCAGAGATCCTACGCTACAGCTTAAGTTATACAGCTTAACAACGTGATCGTCGCCGAGGCCAAGGTTAGACTTTTGAGAGATCGGGCGACCATGCTCGGCAGAAATTTCGTCAACAAGGCCATTGCTTATAACCGGAATGGTTTGTGCAACAAGCTGCAGCGCTTGTTGGATGGTGAGAACTATGTTCGATTTAGGCAGCCTACCTACAGACCGTCGCTTTTGTTGGAGATATGGAGGGAAGCTCGACTGTTCAGGGAGAACATAGGCCCGTCCAGAAGATTTGAAATTTGTTGTGGCTCCTTTGGCGCACACACTTTCAAGCCCACCGTGAATTTCTCGATCGGCAGGGAGAGAAAGAAAGAAAAATTTTCGGACCAGAGCCTCATCCGGAAAGTCATAGAGCAATATGACATAAAGTCGGATTCTGAAATTATCTACATGGACGGATCGTATTGTGAAACATTGAGATCTACGGGAGCTGGAATGGTAATTTGCGATCAGGAATTGGCTTACAAGATGAGCCTTCGGTATCCTTGCTCCTCATTCACCGCTGAGGCCTTTGCCATCCGAGCTGCTCTACAATTGATGAAGCTCCAATGCAACAGAAGAAAAAACAATATTATCATTCTATCCGATTGCCAATCTGTCATTAAATCCATACAAAATAACCATCTCAATGTGCATAAAAATAAATATAAAACAGAAGCCAGGATATTGATTTATAATTTGGAAAGAGATTGCGGCAAGAGGATTATACTGGTTTGGATTCCCGCTCATGTTGGTATGACTGGCAACGAGATGGCGGATGGATTGGCTAAGGAGGCGGCCGGAGAGGAGGCCGACCCCTCCATTGAAGTTTCGGTGGGGGATCTCTTGCGGCATGTGAGGAGGGAGACGTGGGACGCTACGCAGTTGTCGATCCGTGACTCACTGCACAAGGGCACTTTTTATTTCGAGCGTTTTTATGACCGCACGGCGGTGAAGCCATGATTCTGTAAGGTTAATGCGGAAAGGTATTTTGTTACCCTAATTAATAGATTGAGAGCTAATCATTTCAATCTTGGTTCAATCTTGGTTTGTCTCTTAAGAGGAAAGGTTATACGGACAGCGAGAGGTGCGAGTGTGGCTACGAGCGAGAGGATTTACATCACGTATTGCAGAGTTGTCATAAATATGACGATCAAAGAATTAAAATGGACATAGATCTGAGAGCTGAAGGTTTTGTGGAAGAAATTGACATCTACCGTCTTATCAAATTAAAGAAGTGAAACGTTTTGTACATCATTTTTAACTTCTTAAAACAAACGGGTAAAGTCATTTAACTTCGGTGTTTAGTATCTTAAGGTTTAGGTAATATATTTTTGTGTCAATTACTCTCGGGTACAAGGCACCGGACCAGTCCTCAACCGAGGACAATTTGGAACCCCCTCTCCCGCCGTACGATTCCTCGTGATGACCTATAAAAATTGTTCATTATTTATATCATTTTTAATTAATTTGGAGAATAACCAGGAACCATACAGTTATTATTCACGAATAAATGGACTTACATTGCGGCTTTTGCATTTCTAACCTCAGCAGCGATGAACTTGTCGCTTTGTTTTATAAATTCGAACACCATAAATATGTCAGTCTTAGGCAGATTTGTTGAGTCAGCTTTAAGGGGTAACGCCACTCTAGAATCCCAAAAAAAAGCCAATTTTTGATAATTTTTTTCAGAAATACAATAATCATAAATGAAAATTGGTTTAATTCTATTTATTATCTATATATTAAAATATAAAAAAAAATTTTATTAATTATTTTTTGCCAAAATGGCGGCACCAGAGCCATTGCTCCAAAGTGTCTTTTTGCGGAAGGCGTCTAACGGGCGGAATCGAAGCTCCTATAATTTCTGAGCTGGAACAAAAATTTAAAGATTTTTGAAAAATATATAAGTTTTTCTATAGAAGTACCTAGGGGAATTGCGAAATATCATTTTTTGTAAGAATGGTGCATGTTGGAAAAAAGTGCTTCATTTTTCGCTAAAAAATGTCGCACAAAATTGTTTATAAAAAAAGTTTTGTTCAACTTATCGCAAAATCCCTAGGTACTTCTAAAGATAATGTTATTGTAAAGTTTCACTCAAAATTTCAAGTCAATCGGATAAAAGGTGTTCGAGTTCTGATTCCGCCCGACTTTAAAAAAGCGATTTCGAGAAAAACGCGTTTAAAGTTTCAGTTTCACCATTTACAGATGTGAACGCGGCGGCAGACGGATTACGAAAAAGGGATAATAGAGATTTTTCCGAGCTTTAAAACCAAGTGTACCTTATTTCTAAGACCTTAAGGCATCGTTTAACAAAAAAAATCGATTTTTTTTTAATTCTAGAGTGGCTTTACCCCTTAAGCGGTAATATCACCTTGTGTACACTAAAAGTAGGGTCATTTTTCTGAATTTATTATAAAAAAATGAAAAGATTGATTAATATTCGGGTTTTTACATATGAAAGTACAAGTCTTAAGGTACATAAAAAAAATTTTTTTTAGATTTTTAAAAACAAAATGGCGGCGTGGCAGCTCTCGCAAAACAATCCTTTTTTTTCTTGACCTCCCTTGCTGTACCACTACAGGTCGCAATTTTGCACTTAGAACAACAAACCAAAAATTTTCTGAAAATATGATCCAAAATCTAGTGAACATCGTAAGATTTTTTCGGAAAATTGATTTGAAAAAAAATGGGGTCGATTTAAATTTTTGTCTTTTTTTTGTGGAAAAATCGCTTGAAAATCGGCCATAGAATCAGCAAATTTTAATTTATTAAAAAAATCCTACGATGTTCACTAGAGAATCTTATTTTGAAGCTGCAGTTAAAGGAGGGGTGTCAATATCGCCAGAATCGCTCCAAACTGTGGTATTTTCTTCCTACCGATGTAGCTCACAACCTCCTAGAACCGTTTGCTGTCCGAGCAATTAGAGCCTGAGAACGGGCAACATGAAATCTCAAAAATCAATGGAATTTTTCACATGGTGGTCGTGCTGGTCTCATTTCAGCATGTCATTGTTGAGAGGCAGGGAGGAAGGGAGGGTGGGAGGTAGAGGGGGAAGGAAGGGAGGGGGAGGGAGGGAGAGAAAGGGGAGAGGGGGAAAGGGGGGAGAGAGAGAGGGAAAGATCGCTCCAAACTGTGGTATTTTCTTCCTACCGATGTAGCTCAGAACTCAGAACCTCCTAGAACCGTTTGCTGTCCGAGCGTTTGACGAGCAAAAAAAAAGTGGAAATGCCGCCTCTCTCGCCCATTCAAAAAGGGAACTTTCCTTTAGCTTTACCCAGAGCTAACGACGTGGACGTAGAAAGTTTTTGTAGCTCCTTTTTTGTTTTTGTTGTTTTTATATATTTTTTGTTTTTTTATATATTTTTTGTTTTTTATATATTTTTTGTTTTTTTAAATATATTTTTTGTTTTTTAATATATTTTTTGTTTTTTAATATATTTTTTGTTTTTTTATATATTTTTTGTTAATAACATCGTTATTTTTAATAACAGTATTTTTTTAGCCGTATTTTTAATTATCGTTTATTTTTAATACCGTTACAATACTCTTCGAATTCACAATGAAGAAGTGAACAGTCAGTAATTGAAAAATTGGGAGTAGGCGCCGGAGAATCTTCAATTAGATTGGTCGCCATCTCCACCTGACTCATTGTCAGACCAGTCTGAAATGTTCTCAGCTGCATCTTGGATATATTGTGCGTAGGATTGGGATGGTCGTTCTTGAAGTCTTTCAGAGTGTCTTGAATACCCCAAATACCAAAGGACGGATGCCACATGTGCACAATAACCAACGGTTCTAGCACCGACAGTATTGCATTGATTGCATTGACAGTACCAGGATATGATGGGATTGATTCCTTGACTATATTCAATCCACAGGTTATACACCTTCGATGATGTGTGGCGCGACTGTATCTGAAGACGTAAGATATTCCTCTCTTGCCTATGGACGAACAGTTCATACATCCCATCTCCAGCTGTGTGCTCCTCTGCATACGATTGCGCTTGCTTCAATTGATATGAGCCAATGGTCAGATGAGCCAACTCGTCTAAGGTCAATTGAGGGAAATCAGGGAGTGAATTCGCAACTACGGGTTGCCACATCACCCTTTTCCTGGACCAACCTTCTCTTTCATCTCTTCCCTGGAGGAGGTTCGGCATTTGCGATAGACGCAACATACGCTCGGCAATGGTCGTATCATTTGGATCGTCACTGATCCTCGGTGGTCTGAAAGCATTGCAAAGAGCGGATACAATGCGCACGTAATCTCCCACATACGGTACTTGAGAATTTGGGAATACATGATCTAGTGCTTTCCACTTCTTGAGGAGACCGTTAACCGCCTCTATCACCCAGCGTATTTTAGTCACGAGGCGTGATTCATTGGCCTCAGATGTAGTATGTTGCGAACCTTCTCGGAGGAAATGGGGCATTTTAGTTATGAGACCTAGATCTTGCAGCATCTCGAGGCAATCTCTGAAACCACGGTTCACCACGAAAACATCGTTAGGTTGCAACCAAGATCGGAGCCTACTCGCGTCAAATCGCATTATGCTGGTCAAAATGTTTGCATCATTATTTTTACCATCCGCGAAGTAAGGTCCGAAAACTTCTAAGATGTATCCTGTTGAACTTACGAGAATCATGGGTTTCACTAGCGGACGTCCTTTGTGGAGTGAGAAAGTTCGTCTCTGAAACTTGTAATTAGAACTTTTCTCTATATACATATACGTACCGTCGGCTACAAGGATACAGACATCCTCTCCACCCGCGAAGAGCGTTTTAGCCATGGTTCTCGTATGCTTTGTGATGAAATCTTCTCGAGAGATATGATTTGTTCCCAAAAAGTTCGGGACAAACATTAAAAGGAGAGCAGTACGAGCTGCAGCTATCGCTCTACCTACTCTCCTCTTTTGGAAAGCGAATAAGGTAGACAAAACTGAAAGCGAAAGACCAGTACGTAGTTTCGTCAAAAGCAAGGCAAGACAAGTCCGAGGAGAACGTCCAGATGTAGATCTAATATGACCAGAGATTGAAGCAAAAACGGAATCGAATAAATCTTCAACCCAGTCAGATTATAATAATCGTCATCAGTAAGTGCAGGTGGATAATCAAAATCGAGTCCTTTCCGAGAAGCAACCGAACGCAAGTTTTCTAACAAACCACAAAGAGTTTTATCATCTAGAATCGAATAGTTTGACTTTACTTCGATATCATTTGTTGCTGTTTTACTGAGAAAACCATTTTCCAAGTGTCTTCTACAACATCGAGTATCTGGCGGAATAATTATACCTGTGTCTATGAATATTTGTGTTCTCGCCATAGGAGAGATACGAGTCAGTTTCTTAGCCTTCTTACATACGATGCATCTCGCCCCGGATACTCTGCAGCCCTGGATGCTGACTCTTATTTTCACCAAAGAAGGGATGTTGCTTGATTCTGAAATGTTGGAGCACTGAGGAGTATCAGTTGTAGCAACAGATTCAGTACTGATAGTACTTGAAGTGCTGCTCGTACGATTGCTCATAATGCGGTCGGATAATGGATATTAATAGTAACAGTAACAAGAAAATGGTAATGAGCGATAAAAAGTAGTGAAAACGAGAAACTAAGCTACTAAAGAAGATCAGCGCGCAATACTGTTTATGCTCTGAAAATGCGCTGATCGTTGATAAAGACGATTCATTTAAACATAAGTGCGATGAGAATAATGTGGTGACAGTTCACCTACAATGCTTTCAGTTCAAAAACGCGCTAAAAAGACAACTGTGTATCCAAGTCGATGTTGAATCTGTTGAGAGGAACGAATGCCGGGAAGGAGACAGAACAACTAAGCTGCTGGTCAGATGAAGAGTGCACAATTCCGCGCGCGCCATCTGTGCGACAAATGGCCAATTCCATACACTCGTCGAAACAGTGCGGTAATGTTACATTACCGCACTGTTTCGACTTGTGTGCGGAATTGGCCATTCGTCGCACGGATGACGCGCGCGCGCAATGGGCCACTTTCCACGCACTTTGTCATATAAAATAGGGTGTGTAACACGTGCGGGTTGAGAATTGGACACTCGTGCGGGTGATCGCACTCGCCTTCGGCTCGTGCGTTCACTCCGCATTCGTATCCAATTCTCAACTTTCCGCACTTGTTACACAAATAACTATTGTGCTCTAGGATTGCTTTTATCGTTAATGAGAAACCATTGATTGAATGAGGTGAAGAATTAATGCGTTGGGTCTTGATTTCGTGAAGGCAAACGAATGACGGAAAGAAAAACAAAAGAACAAAGCTACTGGAAGTGTGGATAGTGCACAGTACTGTTTTCGTTTTGGGAATGCATGAATTGTTAATTAAAATGGAACGATTGATTATTTGTTGTACATACTGTGCAGCAGAACACAATAACCTGAATGATACCAATGCTCCGCGAAGCTGAGCATTGCATTCTATGAAAAAGAAGTCCGTTCCGGAAGGTATTCTTTACATCTCCTCACTGAGGTTTGGAATTCAAATATTTTTTCACAGTATGTGATTTCGAATATACATTGCATTCGCAAAATGATGTAATTCCTTAAAATCAAGTTTGGGCTTATAGTAGTATCGTCCAATTCATCGCAAGGGATGCTATTGCATGATTGTTCAGTAATATGGCAATCCGTTCAAAATACCAGGCTTGATTCTATCTTGAATGCATGAAGGTCTGATGAGCTCCCTTTCGTATTTAAAGCAGTAAATACTCTAGTAGTTTTTGAGAAAATATGGTGATGGAAGCTCAACAATGACATGCTGAAATGAAACCGGCACTACCACCATGTGAAAAACTCCATTGATTTTTGAGATTTCAAGTTGCCCGTTCTCAGACTCTAATTGCTCGGACAGCAAACGGTTCTAGGAGGTTGTGAGCTACATCGGTAGGAAGAAAATACCACAGTTTGGAGCGATCCCTCTCTCTCTCTCTCCCTCCCTCCCTTCCTCTCTCTCTCCCCCCTCTCCCCTCCCTCTTTCTCCCCTTCCCTTCCTCCCCTTTCTACCTCCCACCCTCCCTTCCTCCCTCCCTCCCAACAATGACATGCTGAAATGAGACCGGCACTACCACCATGTGAAAAATTCCATTGATTTTTGAGATTTCAAGTTGCCCGTTCTCAGGCTTTAATTGCTCGGACAGCAAACGGTTCTAGGAGGTTGTGAGCTACATCGGTAGGAAGAAAATACCACAGTATTGAGCGATTCTGACGTGGTCCAAAAAACGGCCTTATTGACACCCCTTCTTTGAAAGCAATCGGATAAAAATTGAAGGAGCTATCGGTACGGCAAACTCGAAAAACATGGTTTCGAGAAAAACGCGTTTAAAGTTTCAAGTAGTAGAATTTTGAAGAAATTTTTGTTTTACCTCTAATCTGCGATGCCTGCACCATACAATTGTCCTTTCAGTTTAAGATTATCTTCCTCTTCATCCTTTCTGGCAGAAATTGTCTCTGCGGGCAGCTTTAACCTTTTCGGTGAGGGAGCGCTCAGATTGCGTGATGCGCGTAGCGTCGGCTTTGGAGCAGAAGTTATAACAGTTGAGTCCAATTATTATGCCTAATTGATCCATAACTTGCATGATTCCGGTAAAACCATCATTAAAATATAAAACAGCAAGATATACGGCTGTATCAAGCACGATTTTGCCACTAAAAAAGCTTTTTGGCGCCATAGACCACACGAGCGAATTAAAGCTTTTGTTTGAATTTTGAGTGAATCCGCCTAAGCAACGAGTTAAAAGCTCATCGCTGCTTAGTTCTTCATAAATTGGTTTAATGACTTTGAACATTTTTATTGGCATGGCAGGATTGTGCTTAAAATTTTTTTTGTCTCCAATTACTTTTTGTACTTGCCAAGAGCACCATGAATTTGGGCCTTCTGGGCACAAATGATGCTGCGGCTTTTCGTCGGTCGAAATTTTGTGGTACAGTGTGGCCCAAATGGCTTTCTTCATATTTTCTAAAGAGTTACAGTGCCGTCTAATTGCAAGTCCATAATAAATCGCTAACTCATCGATTAATTTACCTGTTAACTTTCCTTTGCCACTTAGCCCTTTCGTTTTTTTTTACTAAATTTCTTAGTCTCGTGCCTATGCTTTTCTGCACATGATCAATACACTCCTTCTTTTTAACGGTCGGATTTTGCTCTAAGATAGCTTTATAAAAGTTTTACTGTCACCATCTCCCACATAATTGATATAACTAACATCATTTACTTCGTTAGCTCGAGCAAACATTTCGGTCGCAGCGTCCACCTCCATTTTCCCCGCAGACCCCTCATGATTAGCTTTGCACTCGTCCTTGTGCGATTCTTTTCAATTTATATATTCAAATGTATTTTTTTTGTTTTTCAATATGAGCAACCTTTGCAAAACTTGCTTTTAACATTTACATCAACAACTTTGCCAGTAAACTAACCGATTAGTGAAACAATGCCGAATAGCGACAAAAAACCGCGACGATGCCAGGATCCATCGCCCGAAACTGTTATTTCTCGATTTTCACCTTTTTTGACTGATAGTATTTTCTCTTCTTGCGCGGCTTCTTTCATTGAGAAAAAACACACTGATTTAGCAACATCGCAAAGAGTTTTCATGATGTCATGATAGCTTTTTTGATAAACTGGATGCGGCAAATCCATAAACGCACAGAATTTTCGTGTACCATTTATACAGATGCCTAACAAGCGCATTGCAAAAATCATTCGGCGATTTATTTCATAGGCTTTATTCATGATTTTAGGGCAACTATCAATATAAACTGGAGCACAATCATCACAGCTAACGACGAGTTTGAAGCCCAAGCCTTGCTGACTCGCTTTAGTAAATTTCACTGGTTTGTGGCATGTACAGCAAAGTAAAACTTCCGATAACACTGAAAAAACTGATGCAAAAGAGAGTATACAATATCCAAAAGAACTATCAAACGATATATTGTAATTATCCTTTGATAATCTCAACTTTGACGACGTTCCGACGCTCTCAGCTTCCTGCTGTTGCATGTATCGATTCGACACTTTTCGCGAGGCAATTGATTTTATTTTAGATACTCTTTGACTACTGTGAGTCCCTTTTCGTGACTGGAACGAGTTTTTATCCATTTTCATAAATAAATGTCACTACAAACGCTGAGAAACGCACGGGACCAACAATAAACACGTGCCTTTCACGAGCACAACCAAAACACTCTGTTGTGTATTCTAACGGACTTTCTGCTTTCTCAGCTTGAAAATTCAAATAGTAGAGACATTTATTAGTCATATTTCAAAGCTAAAAACTGTCGACAATCGATACAACCCATATATAAAAAATCAAAGACTGTGTACCGTTCTCCAGTGCACTCAAAATATCTGTAAAACGGCTCTACGACTATGTTCGGAAAATTGACTTTTTGGACTATTTAAAATTTTTTCCCTCTCATAATCAACTTTTTATATCATTTTTGGATAGTTTAGGGAGTGTTTAAGCCAATAAAAAAAACGTAAAAAAAGTCACAAGGTGATATTACCCCTTAACAAAACCTGGCTCTAGAATATTTGCCATATTTTGCACAATTTTTTTTTTTCGAAAATTTGATGAAAAACACTTTGCGAAACTGTTACGCCGAAGGGGCTCAAAGCGCGCGAAAAAGAAACAACATCGTGATGTCCATATTAGCGGCACCAATAGTGTTGCGTTTTCATCCATTTGAATTTACATGAATATTTAAACTTTATTATTAAATAAATATAAATAAACAAACTGATTGTATTTTAATGAATCGGTTTTATAATGCTTATATTTCGATAAATCAACCAAATTTACTAATTTAAAAATTTATTTAAAAACCCAATTGTAATTTATCTTTAAGTCATTGTAAAAATTCCCCCCGTATGGAATCAAAACCATATTTCGAGGATGTACTTCAGATGTTTACATGTAGCTCTTGCAGTAATTTGCATCCACAGAATTGCTGTTGTGGTTAGTATGCGACACCCGTGGCCCAATTTCCCACGTTAGTTAATGCATGACACTGCACTTTTAGCTTTGTCATTTGTATGGCTTTACAGATGTGCAAAATTGTCGTTCGTGAGATTTAAAAATAAATAAGTGTTTTCAAAATTTAATTCTTGATCTTAT
Source organism: Temnothorax longispinosus (assembly GCF_030848805.1). Classification (NCBI taxonomy): domain Eukaryota; kingdom Metazoa; phylum Arthropoda; class Insecta; order Hymenoptera; family Formicidae; genus Temnothorax; species Temnothorax longispinosus. The sequence continues at coordinate 15,543,755 of NC_092360.1, read as the reverse complement.
AAACATTACGTTTCCGGCTACTATTTAAAATTTACTTTAATTTCATGTAAATTTTATTTTATTTTAGTGCAAATCTAGAAACGCATTTAAAATAATCCTGTAAGATACAAATACTTACAGATTAAAAATATTCAGAATATACTTAGATTAGTACATTATATATCTTGCACGAGATAAATTTTTTATAATAGAATGGTTTTGAATTTGGCTGATTATAATTATGATTGTCCGATCATTCTCGAAATTAAATCGAGGGCAAGATTCCGATAACTCTGGCGCCTTAATTTGACGATGGTTTCTGGTAGTACTTTTAATGCTGAACAAAAAATTATATACGTCTTATAGGGCTAACTGCTCTGATTTTCGAGATATACAGTGTTAAAGTTAAAAATAAATAAGGGCGGCAGTGTGGTCTAGTAGTGGTAGAGCGCCAGACTCGTAATCTGAGGAACCAGGTTCGAGTCCACTAGAGCCATGAAGCATGGAATGTTTTTCCGATAGCTGCGCCCCTCCGTGCAAGATTAGGCTCTTGTGCGGAGAAAACTGGGCTCCGTCTTTCGGAAAGAGACGTTAAGCCGTTGGTCCAAAAGGTTAAAGTGAGAGGAGAAGGATAGTGTTGGTAGTAGATTGCGAACCCTGCGGGGATATGCAATAAATGACGAAGTTAAAAATAAATAATATGAATTTTTAAATAATACTTCAATTGTGTGTGTATAAACAGTATACACGTAAGCGAAAAAGGGGCTACCGCACTTCCCCCGAAAGCACCCCCTGCTGGTGGGGGTGAGGTTCGCGTATAAAGTGTATGCGTGAACTTTTCATGCGTGAAAAGTTAATATGAATTTTTAAATAATACTTCAATTTTGTGTGTATAAACAGTACACACGTAAGCAAGGGAGGGGCTACCGCACTTCCCCCGAAAGCAGGGTGGAGGTGAGGGTGACCCTCGGTTCGCGTGAAAAGTGTATGCGTGAAATTTCATGCGTGGAAAGTTAATATAAAATTTTAAATAATACTTTAATTGTGTGTGTATAAACAGTACACACGTAAGCGAGGGAGAGGCTACCGCACTTCCCCCGAAAGCAGGAGGAGGTGGGGGTGAACTTCGGTTTGCGTGAAAAGTTGAAAACACGAACCGTGACAATGATAAACCTTGTTTCGCTCTATATTCAAGTCAGAGGAGAGAGGGTAGACCTTGAAATATCTTACGTTGTTTACGTTTTTGTCTCGAGTGGAAAAGGTATGCGTGTTCTTGTGTACATTCTTTACCTGTAACATACAGTTTAACACTGTATATCTCGAAAACCAAAACAGTTAGCCCTATAAGACCTATATAATTTTTTGTTCAGCATTAAAAGTACTACCAGAAACCATCGTCAAATTAAGGCGCCAAAATTATCGGAATCTAACCAAATCGAGAGATATTTAAAAAATTTTCTTGCATTAATTAAAAATTATGTCAACAAAATACTTTATTCAAGTTAATTGAGAAACATTTTGCTATTCATATAGCTTTTGCTTGTGGAAAATTGTTTTATCTTTTATATCTTTCTTGTATCTTTCTTTATAATTGATACTTTTGTAAAGCTTTTGGTAGTAATTTAATTTTCATTTGAATTGTTCTTCAAAGAAATTATCTTTAAATTCTGACATAAAGTGCGGCATCCCGTATTATTATGACCTTATTATCGGCATGACATCCTTTATTTTGCAAATTTGATTAAACCCTATATTTACGCCGTGGCATTCTCCTTTTAGACGTGACCTGCAATCGGGAGTCATTCAAGATGGTCCCGACATGACATAGCCTTCACAAGTGACGCAATAAACGGCAAAAAAAACTCTGCACATTTTAAATGAAAAATCGTTTTCGGTTAATTTTGTCGAAATTGAAATATGTTATCTACTGTTTTTTCTTCTCTGATGAAAAGTATCAATGGACACAACCTCCTAAAATCAATAATTTAGTCACCAGAAACCTTCAAAGCCTTAAATTACTAAGATTTGAAGATAAAACTGACATAAAGTTCAGAAGCTTATTTTCGTTCTTGACCATGATTGTTGAATATTAATATATGTATCATTTTAATTGCTGTTATAAAAGTTATAACTGACAATTTCAAACAAATAAATTTCCGAGCTAAACTTTTTCTATAAAGCAGATAAAAGAATATTTCACAATTATTCTTTTTACAACTTTTAAGGATTAGATTATTCTTAATATCACTTCTTTGAAACTTAAGTTATACACGAGAAAGACTCTATTTTTATATTCGACAACGTTTGGCTAATGTCGTGACAATTCGACCATTGGCTTTGGTCAGATTAATCATCAAGACATTTTCGACCATGGGTTTTGGTCGTTTCTAAATTGATTTAATCTTTGATACTTACATATAAGCATCTCATTTTATATTAAATGAAATTATTAAATTTATTGCGAAAAATATTACCTCAGCCAGGGTTCGAACCTGGAACCTCTCTCATTCCGTGTAGGGCGTCGTACCAATTCAACAACTGAGGCAAACAGATCGAATTGGTACGACGCCCTACACGGAATGAGGGAGGTTCCAGGTTCGAACTCTGGCTGAGGTAAGATTTTTCGCAATAAATTTAATAATTTAATTTAATAAAAAATGAGATGCTTAAGTATAAAAAATTAAATCAATTTAGAAACGACCAAAACCCATGGTCGAAAAAGTCTTGACGATTAATCTGACCAAAATCAATGGTCGAATTGTCACGACATTAGCCAAACGTTGTCAAATATAAAAATAGAGCCTTTCTCGTTTATTAATTATTGGCGAAACAAATACATATACTTTTCTGTTAAGTTATACAATTAGAAAATTTTTAATACAATTGTTTTTAATAATAATAACACAAGAAAGTTCGTACGATTTAAAATCACCTAAACAACAAAGAGCTTGGAGCCGTGACTGAATGATTAGTACAGTATATAAAATAGCATCTGAAAATAGCAAAACGGATAGATCAGCCAATTTTTTGAGGGTGAGTAGAAGGTCATAGGAGTAGGAGATGCCCGAATTCCCAAAGTTTCAACAAAATTTCCCTGTGCATCGGCGGCCATCTTCAAAATAGGAGTAAGTTTTGATATCTCGGCTCCTATTGGTCGGATTTTTTTTTTATTTTTTTTTTTATTTTGTAGGAAAAAATATTTGCTACAAAACTTTTGTTTGAAAAATTTTTGGTAATTATGCATAAAAACACTCCACCCGCCAATGACCTTGACCTTGACATATGTTGTCAAGGTCACCCTCCTGAGTGACTTTTAGAAGTTTTTAGCCGGCGGCCGTTTTTTATTAAAAAATTATTGACAATAAAAGTTTGAAAAATATAGCAATTATTTTAAGTATTGATAGGCATAAACGACTAATATTACGTTTTTTTTTTTAAAGCAGAGTGTGGGGTTTTAGGATTAGGTTAAAGTGCGTCGTTCCCACAAATAACGAAACGTTCAATTGGGTATAATCTCGCTAGGTTTATTCATGCTCTCTGTACAAAATAAATATCTTTTCTATATGAATGTGTAAATGATCGTGTGTGTTGGTGTAAGTTATCCTTGTGTAGTGTAATATATGCATTACTATTCTTTGAATAATTGTTTAATAATTGATTTCTTCTCGAAAATAATCTCTCGCGGGACCACCAGGTTCCGTCCGGGAGCCCTCTCTTGCCTTTCAGAGTGGACAGAATGGGACTCAGTCGGGTCTGAAGAAATCGAGGTCGTGTAAGAGTCTTAAAAATGTGGTCCGTTTGAGTTGCCACAGAGTTCTCCAGATCAATAGGATAAAGTGAGCGTCGGACACGTGGAGCTCGTGGTGGTATGTCAATCGGATAGAGTTTCCACGGTAGGAAGGTTTCTATCCTGGAGATCGGTATGGAGTCTCTCGCCTGGATCTCAGGAGCCGGTATGTCCTTGGGAGCCGTGGTAGAGATAGGTAAAAGCTTCCAAGGTAGGAAGGACTCTACCTTGGAGGTTAGGAACGTATCCCGCGTCGTAGCCTCAGGAACAGGAGTTAGAGCTGGTGTAGGGCTCGGTAGAACTGGAGTCGGACTTGGAATAGACGGTGACTTGATTTCCACCGATTTCAGTGTTGCTGGATCAGTATGACCCCACTTGGCAATTGGGGTGAATTTCCACTTCGTCTTGGACTTGGTCTGCAGGATACGTTTCCAAGGAGGTAGAGTTTCTACCTTGGTAATCAGGATGCGGTTCTTCGTCTTGGTCACAGGAACAGGAGTCGGAGCCGAGGTAGGAGAAGGCAGCGCCTTGGTCTTCACCGGATATGGTGTTGCCCGACGAGCTGGGTCGCGACGACCCCGGAAACCTTTCCGCGGCAGGGTGTCGGTTGACTCTTTACCGTAGATAATTAACGCCCTGCAAAGCAGGTATAGACGAAGGCCCTGAGGAGAGCAACGCTCCGTATCTACGAAGGCCCTGAGTAGAGCAACGCTTCGTACCAAAAGAGAATTATGTCAGGGGCCCCGGTAGGTAGCACGCCCTGACTGGCGTTCTCGAAGATCGCTGGGTAGGCCCCGCTGAGCTGCCCTTTATATAGGGATCGATGTCGAACCTTACTTACGAGAGAGATACGCCGCACAGCGGTGCGCGCCGAACAATCCCGCCAATCAATACTTGTGCCGCGCGCCGATCGATATTATGCTACTATCCGTGCTGCGCGCCGCGCGCCTCCCGTCATACTATTCGTGTAGCGTATGTACCTACGGTCGCGCGCTCGTGGCGGCCGCCACACAAAGAATACTTTATTTCGCGAGAAAGTAGTTGCTTTACCAAAACACAACATTTAAAGCAGTAAATTGTTGATAAATTGAAGTCTTTTGGTTAAAGCAGAGAATACTTTATTTCGCGAGAAAGTCGCTGCTTTACCAAAACACAACATTTAAAGCAGTAAATTGTTGATAAATTGAAATCTTTTTGTTAAAGCAAAGAATACTTTATTTCGCAAAAAAGTCGCTGCTTTACCAAAACACAACATTTAAAGCAGTAAATTGTTGATAAATTAAAGTCTTTTTGTTAATGCAGTGAATACTTTATTTTGCGAGAAAGTCGCTGCTTTACCAAAACACAACATTTAAAGCAGTATATTGTTGATAAATTGAAGTCTTTTTTTTAAAACAGAGAATACTTTATGCGATCGCGAATAACTCGTTTTCCGCACAAAAACCTAATCAAGGTTGCGTAGTCGTATGTTAAGTTTAGAAAATCATGTAGAAACATGTTTGCCTTTCAGCGTCTACACCAAAACTAAATATGTTGGAAAAGATTGTGTTTCTTGAAAAGACTGTTTATGTTCTGTGTTTACAATTTGCACGCGAGACGAGTTGTCACGGGTTCGTGGCGTGCTTTACAAGCTCGTTTAAGTAGAGGTACTATTAAACAAGATAAGTTATATAGTTGATCATCTGTGTGAATATTTGTGGCAATATACAATAAACGAGCTTGTAAAGCACGCCACGAACCCATGTGGCACCTCGTTTCGCGTGGAAAGTGCATGCGTGAACTATTTCGACATATATATTAGTCATTTATGCTTTCCAATACTCAAAATAACAGCTATATATTTTCTAAATTTTTTTTGTTAATAACTTTTTAACAACCGCCGGCTAAAACCTTCTGAAGGTCACTCAGGATGGTGACCTTGACAACATATGTCAAGGTCAAGGTCATTGGCGGGTGAGGTGTTTTTATGCATAATTACCCAATTTTCGTATATGCGCTTTTGCGGTGACTCAACAAATATCTTTGGCGCCCTTTATCTCTGGTATTTGTTGAGTAAAAATTGTAGAAAATTGAGTCCTCTACAAGTTTTATATAAACATTTTTTTGATAAAACCAACAGGGGGCAATATAATTGTCGATAAAAATGTTCAAATTGACGGCATTTTTTGTTGTAACTTTTTTTCCTTGACAGCTATTAAGGCTCCTGGTCCCTGAGCCGAGAACTCTTCGTTGACGGTGGCGACGTACCGTCGCGGCAGAAATAAGAACTCTCTCCAATGCAGAATTCTGTTCTTTGTGATATGTTGACAACCTATTTTGTCGTGCATACTATTTCTTTATTATTCGCTCTGTACTTGTGCTCTAACGTTTAACGTATTCGTGAAAATCGTAAGATTGACCGAAAAGTAAGATTTGCACGCGGAAGGAACGTTTTCACCTCCTTTCGATAGTCGTTAAACGGCTGTTTTCCCGTATGTTTAGGCTTAGTTTTATGGCTGTTTGTTTATTGTCGAGGGAAAAGGATAGTTTTCGGTCAATTTTGGAAGTGTTCTGAAACGATCTATAGTGATGTTTTATTGAAATGTCTTTTTATTTGAAAATGGCATGCACGACAAAATTGGGTGTTTTCCTCGCCTCGATAGTAAGAATTCAATATGGCCGCGGTGACCATCCAGTAGCCTTAAAAAATTTGTTAAACAAAAGTTGTAGCAAATATTTTTCCCTACAAAACAAAAAAAAATAAAAAAAATCCGACCAATAGAAGTCGAGATATCCAAACTTATCCCTATTTTTAAGATGGCCGATGCACAGGGAAATTTTGTTGGAACTTTGTGAATTCGGGCATCTCCTATGACTTTCTATTCACCCTCAAAAAATTGGCTGGTCTATCCGTTTTGTAGATATTTGGTGTTTTTGATGCTAATTTTACTGTACTAGTTCGTGTCGATAATAATATTTCTATGTGAATTTTTAATACTTAGGGCCACTTCGACCAAGGTTCGATTAACTTAAGGATGTTTTGGAAAGTTTGTCAAATAAAAAATGCTACCAATATACTAATAATATATTACACACAAGAAGATCATCAACAAACAAAAATAAAGCAACAAAATTTGAAACAATTTACAAACATTTTTTTTAAGATTTTTTTTTTTAAATTAGCAGTAACAGTTATTTACAGTCACTACAAATCTACGTCTTTTATATTCTATTAGATTTGCCGTAACTATTTATGTACATTTTTTGTCTTGGGATCCCTGGAGAATTAACATCGGTGTTTTTAATATTTCCTGCATACTTTTGGTTGGGATGGTGCCTCTGAAACATTTTTAATTGTTGATTAAATAAGGGTTGCCAACATAACAAAATTAGTGTGATTTGTATTTCTGACGATATAATATATCGTCCTAATCCAATCTTTCGTTACATATCTGTCTTTTCTACAATACACGAAAGATTGAATTAGAACGATTATATCGCCAGAAATACAAATGGTCACACTAATTGTTTTGTCATGTTGGCAATTCTTTATAATCAACGATTAAGTTCGGAGTTTGGTCGAAGTGGCCCTTATTCAAACTCTCAGTGAACTACGCTAAAAAATTTTTGGTCTTGAAAGCCTTCTTCAAAAAGAATTATGCAATTGTTTTTATATTACATTATATAAAGGCTGCATTCCGATATTTATTGTCAGTACTAAAAATCTATATTTTTCTATATTTTACGTCACGTATTCTATAGATTTTTAGTACTGTGCAGTTGCTGACAATAAATGTCGAAATGCAGCCTAAATAGTAATACGCTGGCTGGCTGGCTGGTCTTGCTGCGCGTAGATAGCGCATGTCAACACAAAATATTACCCTGTTTCATAGTCATATGTATGTAATTTGTTACAAAAGATATTTTATATCGGTGTGACGAGGTGCTGTGCAGCCTACTTCCCTCCGTGGTTATATGTATAAAATCAATACAATTGGAGATACGTATACGCTGATATTCGCATTCACATAATTGTATTAAAGGTATACTTGATGAAAGAGTTTATAATCGAAGTCCACGTATTATTAGGTGTTTGTGTGTCAACTGCTGTAATATCTTTATTGCATTCTTACTTATTATTATATAATAATTATGTATTTTGCTACAATGTTACAATCAAATTATACCTGTAATACCAAAAACATTAAATCTTTTGCGATATTTTCCTGGATAATGTTTGAATATAACAAAATCAACTCTTAACAAATAAATAGCGACCCACGCGTGAAATACAGAATAAATAAACATCGATATTTTCCATCACTGAGCTGAATCTTATGCTTAATAATAATTTTTATAAATCTTAAGTTTTGTCTTACGCATGCTTTAAATTAGATCTGTCCAGCGGAAGGCTTCTTAACGCTAATCGAAATCGCTAGGGCAATGCTGATAAATCGCAATTACATTAATGTAGCAAACACACACCGACACGTTCTGCGTAGCGATCTATATGTAAGGATTTCACTAATTGTGAGCAAAACTTTAGCGTTCAACCTTTATTATTTTTTTTCTATCTTACTCATTGTTAGTGAGATGAGGTACAAGCCTTATATTCGCGAGTAAAAACTTGAACAGGTCTGAATTAAACGTTAAACCAAGCACCAAAATTTAATCTTCCACATATTACATAATTGCATGTTTATAATGATAGTCTTATAATCTCATTTTTCATTTATCATCCTTACTATTATATAAAGAGGAAAAGTTTGTTTGTTCCATTGTTCAGGGTAATCTTAGAAACTATTGAATCAATTTCAAAAATTTTTACACTGGTGGGTAGCTTATATCTTCCTGAGTAACATAGGCTATGTGCCATTGTGCTCTACAACCCAATTTAAAAAAATTTAAAAAGTTTACAAAGTAAAGCTATATAAGAATTTACAATAAAAAATGGGGATTCAAATTGTAATAACACAAATAAAGTTGTTTAAAAAAAAAGACGCCTGGGCGAAGCCCCGGGTAACCAGCTAGCGCATAATAAAATTTAATTTTAACATCTAACTGCTTTTATTTTATTGTAATTATTATTGAAAGTTTAATAAAAATTAAACTGACTTTCGAAATGTAGTGAATCAGATGTTATACAGCACAAATATCTTATTTCTAAACCGTATTGCATATTGAGCATTTTACATAGAAGAACGCTAATAGTTATTTATGCAACACGTGCATGGAAAGTGCCCCATTACGCACGCTACGCGTGCGTAATAGACCACTTTCCAGGCACTTGCAACATAAAATAGGGTGTGTAATGGGCCACTTTCCACGCACGTGTGATATAATAGTTATTTGTGGCGTAAGATAAAAATTTCCGGGTGCGGTTATCGCACTCGCCTTCGGCTCGTGCGTAAACTCCGGAATTTTCATTTTACGACACTTGTTACACAAATAACTATTATATCACACGTGCGTGAAAAGTGGCCCATTACGCGCGCGGTAACCGCACCCGGGAATTTTCATCTTTACACACGATTTACACTCCCTATTTTATGTTGCAAGTGCCTGGAAAGTGGTCTATCACGCACGCGTAGCGTGCGTAATGGGGCACTTTCCATGCACGTGTTGCATAAATAACATTATGTGATACATCAATATGTATCTAAGCAAAACGCGTATTCTGTGTAAGTAATATAATATATCAATTTTATGATTTACCTGCTGGAAAAAGAGCTCTTTTCCTCTGCCAAATACTTTATGGACGTATTCCATGTACGATCGTTTGAATATAATGTCCACGATTTTATTACTTATTATTTTATTAGAGATTACGTTATTATGTTAATACGAGAAATGACGCATTACATATACAGTGAGTGCCAAAAGTTCCAGAACGGCTTATCTCAGAAAGTATTGGTTTATGTAAAAAATGTTTCAGATAAAAGTTGGAGAGTTTAAAGGGAGTGAATAGATGAACTTATTAGATTTTAAATCCGGGGCCTGTGTTAGGCCCAGTAGAGCTCAAGTTAAATTTTTTTAATAGGAACCCTTATTTTTTATTGTATCACTTGTTTCTACTAATTAATTTGAAAAACTTTTATCTAAAATATTTTTTTTTTTACTTAATATGTTTTGAGATATTCAAAAAAAACTTGGTAACTTTTTCAATATTTAGCTTACGATATCTCGATAATTGTTTGTCGGAGGAAAAAGTGGTACAAGACTTTTTGACTTAATTTGATCTCAAGAATATTTTGTTGCAATAGTACCCAATTTTTTTAAATATTTGTGTAGACATCTCCTTGAAGCTTTTATCCCAGCGAGAAATGACCCATCGAATCGACGTCTAATTGACGTCGAAAACATATATCAAAAAGTAATTGAAATATTTATCGATTTTGATTGATTCATGTCACAACTTTCGATGACTTTTCGACTCAGAATAAATCGATTTTGACTTGATATTGAATATTATTTCCCTCACTGCAGCTATGGGCCGATTTCACCGTCTCCAATTAACATGATCCTCCGATTAAACTCACTCTTCGGCTTTTTCTAATAAGGGGGACAGTTAGAAAGAGATAAAGAGTAAATTTAATCGGAGGATCAAGTTAATCGGAGACTGTGAAATCGGCTCTATATTGAAGTAGATTATCAGAAGCAAAAAGACATATAAACTCTTTTTTGTATTATACGTTAAAATAAATGAATATTTTCACATTTTACTACTTATTGTTCAATAGTATATATTTGTAAAATATATCAAAAATTATTTTTTGTTGTCCTCGGTTAATAAAAATAAATATGCAATTTAAACAACATTTCTAAAAATTGGTTTATAACAAATATGAAATTAAATTACACTAATTAAATATACACTAATAATATTAAACGACTATTACATTACAAATCTAGTCTTCAATATTTTATCAAATATTATTGAATATTTGATGATCAATATTGAATATTTGATGAGTAGCGAAACTTAGAAATATAATCTTATTTTGACATATAGTGCAAAAAAAATTTATGTCTCATTTTTTATTAAAATATAAATAAAAATTTAATTAAAAGTTGTGTGTGTTCGAGAGTCCGCAAGTTAAAGACAGCACGAGGAAATGGACAAACGCGCGCACGTAAATTAAAACTCAAAATTACAGAACAAAGTTTATAATGTTGATAAAAATCTATATATATAAAGGAAAATGTCCTGACTGACTGACTCACTCACTCACACACTCATCAACGCCCAGCCCAAACCACTGAACCGAATTTTTACCAAAAATAGGGGTCGAATTTTCCGGGGAGTGCCACTATGTGTATAGTTTTTGGTTACCGATTTTCTGGAAACCGGTTTTTCTAATTTATTTAATTTTTCGGGAAATAATTGATCGAATTTTAAAGAATTGTATATAAAACAGGGGTAGAATTTTTCGGGGAGTGCTATAAACTGTATAGTTTTTTGTTACCGATCTTTTTGAGAACCGGTATCTTTTTGGAAATCGGTTACGAAATTTTTTCAATTTTTTAGGAAATAATTAAATGAATCTCAAAAAATTGTATACGACAGAATTGTATACGACGGAATTTTTAATTTATAGCATTTTAAAGAGAGAGAGAGAGAGAGAGAGAGAGAGAGAGAGAGAGATTGATTGATTGATTGATTGGTTTATTTTATGCCATAGTCACTGACTTTAGGCAACAAAGAATTACAAAGGTATAAGTATACACAAAAAAAGAAAAAATAAAACTAAAATAAAAAATAGAGCAAAAGTAAAAATAAAAATGAAAAAGAAAGGAACAATACACACACACATAATTGTGGCAGATGTGTATCAAAATCGCAAGACTAATTATATAAAAATATAAAGTAACTTAAACTAATAAAACGGAAAAGAAATAAGCTGACAAGTAACTTAAACTAATAAAACGTAAAAGAAATAAGTTGACACCCCAAATCAGACTGTGCATAGTAGGCAGAGGCTAACTAGACTCTAGATCGAACTACGGTCAAGCGAGAGAAGATGGTCGTAAAGTTTACTTTTAAAAACAGCGACAGACGTTGCTGATACTACGTCAGTAGGAAGCGAGTTCCACAAGTAGACGCCCGCAAGATGGAAGGACTTACGATATGCTTCGGTTTTGTGGATGGGAACATGGAAAGAATGAGGTATAGCCAGACGCGATGATCGCCTAACTGAAGGGTCAGGATCAGTGAAAATTTCAGAGATGTAGGTAGGAGACATGTTGTAAAACACCTTGTACATTTTAATGCCTAGAAAATAGAGGCGTCGATGCTTGACTGTCAGCCACCCCAGCCGATGTCGGTAGGGCGTGATGTGTTCGTCGCGCCTTAAATTAAAGACGAAACGAACCGCACAATTTGAGAGTCTCTGAAGCCTGATGTTAAGCTCGTCAGACACATCGTTGTACACAAGGGAACAGTATTCTAACAAAGGCCAGATCAAAGTAGTCACAAGTTTTACACGCAGATTAAGTGATAGGAAATTTTTGTGAAATTTTAGTTTATGCAATGTAAAATGTACCCTTTTGGAGATGTGTGAGACGTGGCTTACCCAAGATAAATCAGAGCGCATGATGACCCCGAGGTTACGTGTCTCAGTAACAAATGGGATGGAAGTACCGTCAACTGAAATGAGGGGTAAGTCACTGAGATTTAAATGCTTGACATGACTCCTACTTCCAAGAATCAGGACTTTAGATTTCCTGAGATTGAAGTCAATCCATTGCATGCGACAAACTCTGAAATGATACCCACGTCATGCGTCATAAGCAACAAGCTGCAAAGCGACATTTAATTGGCTAAGAAGACTCCTACGGTAAATCTGCGTGTCGTCGGCAAATACAATACGATCGGTGAACCTGAGGAAAGCGCCAATATCATTTATAAAAAGAGAGAAAAGGAGAGAACCCAAAACGGATCCCTGCGGAACACCGGAGGTGACGAACAGCCAATCAGAGAACACTCCTTCAAGGTCAACGACAGCCTGAGACCGACCCGTAAGATAAGAAAAGATTAACTTAAAGGCAGAATCAGAAAACCCCAATTGCCTGAGTTTGGTCAGCAGTAAAAGATGACTGACTGTGTCGAAGGCCTTGCTGAAGTCGAAAAGGACAAGGATAAGCACCTCACCCACATCAACGGCGCACTTTACATCATGGAATAAACGCAGTAAGGCTGACTGGGTGGAATAGCGCTTGCGGTATCTAGACTGCCGATCGTCAAGAATATGATGAGCATCAATAAAGTTTGTAATTTGGCCATGTAGAATCTTCTCAAACAATTTAGAGAGCTCGCACAAGTTGGCTATCCCAGCAAACGAAAAAAGATTGAAAAGAATTAAAACGGGATTGCCAGAAATTCAATTAAGGACTTTCCGAATTCCATTCTGTCCAAAAAAGGGATTGAAATAGTTTCAATATCATGGAATTCCTTATTTTGGAAAGAATTTGTCTTTTTTGAATCCCATCCAATTCTGACACAAAAATATTATACCACTGAATGCCAGGTTAGGGATTGGAAAGTTTCGTGATGAATTCCATTGAATACCATTGATTCCGTTAACGAAATGAATACCACTGAATGCCAGGTTAGGGACTGGAAAGTTTTGTGATGAATTCCATTGAATACCATTGATTCCGTTAACGAAATGAATACCATTGAACGCCAAACTAGGAATTAAAAATTTCCGTATTGAATTCCATTGAATTCCGTCTATTTTGACAATAAAATGAATACCATTGAATGCCAAGATAGGGATTGAAAAGTGTCCGTGTTGAACTTTGTGGCGGTACGCGCCAACAATAGTACACGCCCGCGCGGTATCTGCATTACCGGCAATTCGCGTCGACGCCGCTAGGCGTCGCATCGCCGGGGCATCTTCTTGAGTTCAAAGTTTCGTCTCGACCGCTATGTAAAGGGACCCCCTACGGTGCCTGACAGATCTTACAAATCTCATTTTCGAGCTAATTGCCCGTCGGCAGTAGTGCGTGTAATGCCCTTAGGCATACACAAAAGCTCACCGACGAACAACGGCACTTGGTCGCCCAACAGAGGCGCGAGACGTTTCCTAAACCATCTAATGCCATGCAATTCCATAACCTTTACGGATTCCATAGAATTGAATAGAATTGAAATTTTTTTTTTGGATTCCATGGGATCGGACCATCTCATTTTGAATCCCATCTAATTTCATCTAATTCCGTCAAAAAAAGGGATTCAAAGGTATTAAAAAATTTTAATATCTTTTAATCCTTTTGCGTTTGCTGGGATGGCCCTCGTGTCAGAAGGAGAAGCAGGAGATTTGACTTTGGACAGCGGGCGAAGTATGGCTCGCCTCCACAGGGACGGAAAGTGACCAAGTTTAAGACAACTATTGAAAATAAGTGAGGTTAGGAGATTACCAATACAAGGCAGGGCTAAGGCTATGGTGTAAAGTGGTAGTTGATCGCAACCTGAAGCGAGAGAAACGGAAGATGAGAAAACGAAAGTGCATAGATCATCACTGGTTATCTGGGAAAAACTAAAAAGTGGTACATCGGGCATGGATGAGATAATATCAGAACATTGAGATTGAGAACATGAAAGAAAGCAGTTGGAGATAGAGGCATAATGAGCATTGAGAGTATCACGTGAAAAGAAGTTAAGCGGTAAGGATAAGGGCGACTCGACAAGGCCGAGATTGGTAAGCTCGCGCCATAACTTGGACGGGTCAGAAATTACACCTAATCTCGCCATGTTAAAATGCTCCCTGGCTCGTCTTAAGTCGTCAGTGAGACAATTCCTATACTGCCTATAAACATGAAAATCAAGAACGCTACCAGATCTTCGAGCGATATTGTATAGACGATTGCGATGCCGAATTCTACGAGCGAGAACATCAGTAAGCCAAGGAGCAGATAGACGAGTCACACAAAAGGTGCGAATAGGTGCATGCCTGTCCAAACTGGAAGTGAAGTCGTTGACTATAGTATCCAGGATGCCATTGAAGTCAGACTCATCGAGATCCCCACCGCCAAAATTGGCTGCAAAAGAAGAAGACAACGTTGAGGTGAGAGTTTCAACGAATCTCTGCTCATCAAATTCTTTATAGCTCCGGCGAATTAAAGTACGCCTCGCAAGGGACGGAACCACGAACGAATACGTCAACTCGATAAAGTCATGTCCGTTGATAAAGGGCACATCCGACTTGCGAAACGATAATACCTTGTCCAGACTGTCGACAATGAAAACGTCAAGCCATGAGTCAGAAGAAGGTGTGTGATAAGTTGACTGTGACTCCACAATGTGAAGCGACAATTGCGAGACTATGTCTCTGAGGTGATTGGGTTCGTAGGATAATGCAAGGAGATTGCTATTTAAGTCACCCGAGATAATGATGTTCTTGTAGTTATGCACAATCGAAGATAAAGCGTCAACATATTTACCAAAGTTTTTTCCTCTCGGTCTGCGATACATCGAAATAAAAAGGAGAGGCTCGCATGCGTCGCCCCGAACATCAAGAACAAGATATTCGGGTTCATTAGAGAAGGACGGAGGCGACGCCGCCAAAACGCGCGCGCACAGCGAGTCATGAATATAGCAAGCAACACCTCCCCCCTTCTTGCCTTCTCTATCAGCACGTAATAAATAATACACTGGGATGCGAACTAAGTCATCGGAAATGTGCGAGTGCAGCCAGGTCTCTGAAATCGAGATGATGTAAAAAAAGTTTGACGCTATGAAAGCCTGGACTGACTCAAGATGGGCAGGGAGGGAGCAGGCATTGAAGCATGCGATCCTGAGACGACGCAAAAAGCAGAAGGAACCACATCCGCCGCCACAGATCAGTAAAGCTGCTCAAGATCAGCCTCCGAGGCTATCGAAATTGAAGGCTGACCATGATCCTTGCGAACAAAAATACGACCATCCCTGCTCCACACATGCTTAAAAGAGGTCTGTCTTGCCTTAATTCTCGTCTGTGGCAACAAATTGTAGGCATGCGTCGGAAGTAATTCATTTACATAAACATTACCAGGGACATTAACCGAAAGAACATCACTAACCAGAAGTCTACGTTTGCCCCGCATAATCTTTAAAATGTGGTCGCGAATTTCACGTGACTTAAGCGCCACGATGACCGATCTTTTACGTCCAGCAGTGCTACTCGGAATATTACCGGCCGACACGGAGCCAGACGCCACAGCACTCACGACGGACGTATCCCGCCCGACCACATCACGGGTCTCGAGAACGTCGGAAACAAGATGAGATACTCCGAGTGCACAAAATACACTTTCGACGAGCACCCCTGAACCATCGGTAATAGAGCTTGGAATTCCCGAGATAATAATTTCAGACGCTCCAGACACCCGCGATGCAGCAGACAGCCAGCGATCATCATGCTGAGAGCTCAGCAGCCGCGCGCTCTGAGCCTCCAGCACCGCAATTCTCTCACCATGGCCCTCCACGATCTTTAAAATGTTCGGTATTTGATCGAGTTTTTGCGCAGAGTCCACGTTTACAGCTTCCTGCCGATCAATGAAAGCCGAGATTTTCTTGTCTGATCTCTCGAACACAGCCGTAAACTTTTTGTCCAAATCATTCAGCCTGGCAGCAGACTTCGTGTCAGCCTCCTCAATTCTCGTCAGAATTGACTGCAACAGCGCCTCAGTAGACTGCAATGGAGCACGAGGCACACTATCCACCGCACTCTGCATAGCAGGGCTCCTATGATCCGCAGGTTGAGAACCATGTACCTCCCTCGGTGTGAGAGGCATTGCTGACAATTGCACTCTGCAGCACCCACCGGCTGATTTAGTACCAAGATACGCCTTGACGCAGCCTGGGTGAAACAATCGCCCGCACTCAACGCACGATTTTGCCAAACCGGCAATAGTTTTGGAACACCTACTACACGTGCGCTGCATAGGCGCTGCCAGAGAGAAACCTGAGAGCGGTCACCGGGATCATTCCGTTCCAGCGGACGTATACTGACGCGCCGCCTGAGAAAGTGGACGTCAACTACGTCGTTACGCTCGGTAACGGCACACACATGGTTCGTGTCCGTGCTATGGTTCGTGTCCGAACTACTCAGATGGAGGAGATAGGCCAGTCGGCTGAGAGCCACCGCACAAGACTCTCGTATGGTCACGTAGCGTAACGTAACGTGAATCAACGCACAAGAAACGTATCGGTTAGAGCCTTCGCACAAGCTCTCGTATGGTAACGTAACGTAGATCAACGCACAAGAAACGTATTACGCCGTAACGGCCGTAACCAATACGTTTCTTGTGCGTTGGCTCACGTTATGTTACGCTACGTGACCATACGAGAGTCTTGTGCGGTGGCTCTGACTCGGCACTCGGCAAGCTTCGAGCGGGGAGAGAAGGGCAGACATACGATCTGCTGTCTCCTTCTCGCTTGAGCTGTGACGTAGCCGCTTAGCACGCGCCGGCTATGCCACGATGCCATGCATTTCGGGTATCGCTCCTCGCGTCTCGCCGAATGCCGAGTCTCGCGTTGGCAAATCGACGATGCGCTATACGTTACATTTACATTTATATTTACAAATTTTAATTTTTATATTTATAAATAAATAAATAAATAAATATATATATATATATATATATATATATATATATATTTGAAATTTATAAATATAAAGATTGCAATTATAATTAATTAAAAAAATATTTATAAACATAAAAACTAAAATTCGTAAATGTAATGTATAGAAATCCCCGTTCTGGCAGCTCTTATATCAAAAACAGTCTTACATTAAAAACCTTTACTTTAGCATAATAGTAATTAAATTTAATATTTAAATGCATAACAATAATTACATATTAACTATATCGATAAAAAAAGTAGTTCATAATGTTCTTTTTACTCTTATTAAATTTATATTAGCTATTAATGTTTATAAGCGGCCACGAGCAACAACAGAGAGATATTGAATTAAAATAAAAACAATTTCTTAAATAAACAATACACATGCTTAACGTTTCGACTGTACTTAGTCTTCTTCGGAATGGATTACTACGATAGAAGAAGATAAATATAAAAAAACATGATAATTAATGTTCAAGTTTACATACTAAAACATTAAACATTAGTCTAGACTAAAACATTAAACATGTTGGCGAACTAATAATATAAACAAAGTAAACAATAATCTAATTAAATCACAAATATAAAATCGCCAGAATAATCGAATAAAACCATAACAAGATAAATTTATATTTATATTGAGAAGTGGTAAAATCTCTTCTGTCAGGAAGAGAATGTAAAGAATTATTAACGGAGGTATACTGATTTAAAAGATCTTTAAAATATATATTTTTCAGGAATTTTTTATAGAGAAACGAAGAAAGTGAATAACGTTAAACTTTGGATGTTCTCTCTTCACCTTATTTTAAAAATTTATTTTTATTTTTTAAATAACAAAAATGCTCTTCTTTTCTGTTATATCCTGGTCACCATAAATGACAGACGGTGTAAATAATTCTAGCTGTTCTAGGTATCTGAAACGTAAAAACCAAAAATTTTCTTATTCAGAAGAAGTATATGTGGCTATAGTCTGAACTAGAACTAAACCAATATTTTCATTCTAGGTTCTAGGCGGCTTTTTTATCAAAAATATTATTAATCAATATTAAATAAACCATTTACAATCTGAGCTTAGATTTTATAGTAGCCTAATAATATTTTTTATATACTATATTTACATATTTTTCCAACTTTAATCAACTATAATACGCGCCGATTAAATTGTCAGACTTACAACACAGCTCCTATTGGATTAATAAAATCCCCTCACACCCCTCTAATTAAATCGATTTAAATAATAGTAAAGAATTTACTACTCCAACAGGAGCTGTGTTGTAAGTCTGACAAGTTAGTCAGCGCGCAATTTATTAAGATTGGAAAAAATATACGTGTAATTATACATAAAAAATATTATTAGGCTATTAAGATCCAAGCTCGGATCGTACACGGCTTATTTAATATTGATTGATTGTATAACGGTCACATAAAACGGTCTTATTTCTCTTATATTATTAAAAATCAGAATAATAAATTTATTTCGCCAGTGAATAGAATAACAGTTAAAGCAGCTTAAATCGACATTAACTGGCAATATATAACGTCTTTACCGATATGAACATTGAAAAAACCGAGAGCCAACTCGCTTTGTCGAATTCACACAGCACTTTTTCGGATCAATCATCGAGACATTATTAATATCGACCAACGCTTTTGGTCAGAAGATGTAATTTCTAAATTAATAGTTTTAAATTTTATTAAAAATATTATTAAAAATATTATAACTTTTTTCAAAATTTTGTTAATAGAATGAGAATGTGAGCAATACCTTAACGAATTAATAATGCAAGGACATACAGACGTTATTACAACCATTCGAGAAAACTGTTCAACATTTTATGTGTTGCTGCAGAAGAAATTAGTAATGTCGGCGGACAAATTATACGCTAATGGCTAGTGCTGCTAGAAAAGATCGTAGTATTTTAAGGATACATGCTGTAGATGATATTGCTTGTCCCTCGCTTGCAGTTTGAAAATGTTTGATTATTAAAAACATTTGATTATTAAAATCTTACATTCAAAATAACGCTTATAGCAGATAAACAAAAATCTTGTCTGTATTTGACATCACACTTGTAAAAATTAAGCGTGTAAAAAATCTGCAAAAGAAATGTAAACGTGCAAAGAAACTATTGTCAATAACATCACACATACACACACAGAAGAAAATGTAAATAATTGATTT
Source organism: Temnothorax longispinosus (assembly GCF_030848805.1). Lineage (NCBI taxonomy): Eukaryota > Metazoa > Arthropoda > Insecta > Hymenoptera > Formicidae > Temnothorax > Temnothorax longispinosus. The sequence continues at coordinate 15,524,219 of NC_092360.1, read as the reverse complement.
CTTTATTATTACAATAATTTGAATATTGAAATTATTTTGTACCATATGCTTTCTCACACTTATATGTATGTGATTAATAATAAAATATGTTAATGACAAATAATAAATTACAAGAGCGTATTCTGGTTTGAAAGATCTTAAGGACGTTCTCCGGAAAATCGATTTTCTCTAGATTTTCTTGAAACTGTGAATATACATTAATTTATAGGTGTGCTTTATGTGTAGTATAAATTTTAGTACCTTTTGCGGTATTAAAAATTGAGATATTGAGCTTCAAAGTTTTAACTTTTAACACGGAATTCCTATTCCGAGGTATTGTGAAACAGACATTTTAATAAATTGTGAAAAAAGTTTTTTCTAAATGTTTTTGAAAGACTAGTATATGATGCTTTATATATAAAAATAGAAATTAATAATATGCGATAAGTTTCAATACCCTTGCGGTACTCGTTTTCGAGAAATACTTGTGTAAAGTACGCGATTTGAAGTTAACTTCTTATTTTTTAGTTGTTATATGTAATATTTAGTAAATTAACTTTAGTAAAATAAATTTTACTTTTTAAGCATGAATACAAGTTGAGTATGACTGGAGCCGGAGAAGGTCTTTAAAAATAGGTATTTTTTAGGAATTTTTTATAGGGGAACGAAGAAAGCGTATAACGTTAAACTTGGCATGTTCTTTTAATCTTATTTTAAAAATCTATTTTTATTTTTTAAGTAAAAAAATATTCTTCTTTTAGCTGGTTGAAGTTTGGAACGTTCCTGGAGCGATTTTTTAAAACCGATTTGTTCCATTTCCCCTTTCGCACAGAGTTAGTTCTAAGCGTCAGACAAACAACAAAAAATAGTAGGAGCGAATACACGCGTCGGAAAGCACCCTTACACACGATAAACTACCCTTCAGACCACTGAAAAAATTCTTGCATCTCTAAAACCGATTTGTTCCACTTCCCCTTTCGCACAGAGTTAGTTCTAAGCGTCAGACAAACAACAAAAAATAGTAGGAGCGAATACACGCGTCGGAAGGCACCCTTACACACGATAAACTACCCTTCAGACGACTAAAAAAATTCTTGCGTCTCTAAAACCGATTTGTTCCATTTCTCCTTTGGCACAGAGCAACTTCTAAATGCCACACACAAATTACATAAGAGACCGAACCGATACACCTTGCGAAAGACACCCTTATACTAAAAAAACCTACCTCCGGACCACTTTAAATATTCTGGCTACGCCGAAAATGATTTGTTCCATTTCTCCTTTGGCACAGAGCAACTTCTAAGTGCCACACACAAAGTACATAAGAGACCGAACCGATACACCCTGCGGAAGACACCCTTATGCTCAAAAAACTTACCCCCGGACTACTTTAAATATTCTGGCTACGTCGAAAATGATTTGTTCCATTTCTCCTTTGGCACAGAGCAACTTCTAAGTGCCACACACAAAGTACATAAGAGACTGAACCGATACACCCTGCGGAAGACACCCTTATGCTCAAAAAACTTACCCCCGGACCACTTTAAATATTCTGGCTACGTCGAAAATGATTTGTTCCATTTCTCCTTTGGCACAGAGCAACTTCTAAGTGCCACACACAAAGTACATAAAAGACCGAACCGATACACTCTGCGGAAGACACCCATATGCTCAAGAGACCTCCCCCGGATCACTTTAAATATTCTGGCTACGCCGAAAATGATTTGTTCCATTTCTCCTTTGACACAGAGCAACTTCTAAGTGCCACACACAAAGTACATAAAAGACCGAACCGATACACTCTGCGGAAGACACCCTTCTGCTCAAAAAACCTACCCCCGGACCACTTTAAATATTCTGGCTACATGTAGTAAAGGTTTTCGGCCGTGGATGAAATATGTCAAATAAATCTGTAAAAAAATATAAAAATATCCTTCTACTATTTTTTTGTTGTTTGTCTGACGCTTAGAACTAACTCTGTGCGAAAGGAAAAGTGGAACAAATCGGTTTTAGAAACGCAAGAATTTTTTTAGTGGTCTGAAGGGTAGTTTATCGTGTGTAAGGGTACCTTCCGACGCGTGTATTCGCTCCTACTATTTTTGTTGTTTTGTCTGACGCTTAGAACTAACTCTGTGCGAAAGGGAAAGTGGAACAAATCGGTTTTAGAGACGCAAGAATTTTTTTAGTGGTCTGAAGGGTAGTTTATCGTGTGTAAGATTGCTTTCCGACGCGTGTATTCGCTCCTACTATTTTTTGTTGTTTGTCTGACGCTTAGAACTAACTCTGTGCGAAAGGGGAAGTGGAACAAATCGGTTTTAGAGATGCAAGAATTTTTTTAGTGATCTGAAGATTAGTTTATCGTGTGTAAGGGTGCCTTCCGACGCGTGTATTCGTTCCTACTATTTTTTGTTGTTTGTCTGACGCTTAGAACTAACTCTGTGCGAAAGGGGAAATGGAACAAATCGGTTTTAGAGACGCAAGAATTTTTTTAGTGGTCTCAAGGGTAGTTTATCGTGTGTAAGGGTACCTTCCGACGCGTGTATTCGCTCTACTATTTTTTGTTGTTTGTCTGACGCTTAGAACTAACTCTGTGCGAAAGGGGAAGTGGAACAAATCGGTTTTAGAGACGCAAGAATTTTTTTAGTGGTCTGAAGGGTAGTTTATCGTGTGTAAGGTTGCCTTCCGATGCGTGTATTCGCTCCTACTATTTTTTGTTGTTTGTCTGACGCTTAGAACTAACTCTGTGCGAAAGGGGAAGTGGAACAAATCGGTTTTAGAGACGCAAGAATTTTTTTAGTGGTCTGAAGGGTAGTTTATCGTGTGTAAGGGTGCCTTCCGACGCGTGTATTCGCTCCTTCTATTTTTTGTTGTTTGTCTGACGCTTAGAACTAACTCTGTGCGAAAGGGGAAGTGGAACAAATCGGTTTTAGAGACGCAAGAATTTTTTTAGTGGTCTGAAGGGTAGTTTATCGTGTGTAAGGGTGCCTTCCGACGCGTGTATTCGCTCCTACTATTTTTGTTGTTTGTCTGACGCTTAGAACTAACTCTGTGCGAAAGGGGAAGTGGAACAAATCGGTTTTAGAGATGCAAGAATTTTTTTAGTGGTCTGAAGGGTAGTTTATCGTGTGTAAGGGTGCCTTCCGACGCGTGTATTCGCTTCTACTATTTTTTGTTGTTTGTCTGACGCTTAGAACTAACTCTGTGTGAAAGGGGAAGTGAAACAAATCGGTTTTAGAGACGCAAGAATTTTTTTAGTGGTCTGAAGGGTAGTTTATCGTGTGTAAGGGTGCCTTCCGACGCGTGTATTCGCTCCTACTATTTTTTGTTGTTTGTCTGACGCTTAGAACTAACTCTGTGCGAAAGGGGAAGTGGAACAAATCGGTTTTAGAGATGCAAGAATTTTTTCAGTGGTCTGAAGTGTAGTTTATCGTGTGTAATGGTGCTTTCCGACGCGTGTATTCGCTCCTACTTATTTTTGTTGTTTGTCTGACGCTTAGAACTAACTCTGTGCGAAAGGGGAAATGGAACAAATCGGTTTTAAAAAATCGCTCCAGGAACGTTCCAAACTTCAACCAGCTTCTTCTTTTTTGTTACTTTTATATTATATCTTGATCACTAAAAGACGTAAGTATGAGAGACGAAGTAAATGATTCTAGCTGTTCTAGGTATCAGAAATGTAAAAACCAAAAATTTTCTTATTCAGAATAAGTGATATGGGCTATCGTCTGAACTAGAATAAACATTTTCTTTTAATAAAATACTAATAAAATTTTGAAAAAAGTTGTAATATTTTAAATAAAAAAGCCGCTCAGAATGGAAATATTGATTTAGTTCTAGTTCAGACGATAGCCACACTTCTCCTGCAGAATAAGAAAATTTTAGCTTTTTGCGTTTCAGATACCTAAAACAGCTAGAATTATTTACATCGTCTGTCACTTATAGTGACCAGAATATAACAAAAAAAAGAGCATTTTTGTTACTTAAAAAATAAAAATAAATTTTTAAAATAAAGTGAAGAGAAAACATGCAAAGTTTAACGTTATTCACTTTCTTCGTTTCTCTATAAAACATTCCTGAAAAATATATATTTTAATATCTTTTAAATTAAAATATCTCCGTTAATAATTCTTTATACATTCTCTTCCTAACGTGTGTGTGAAGCTATCGTCTCATTTTGCAGAAACTCACAAATTATTGAGAGTTCTGGCTTCTTTCAAAAAACGCATCAGTACAAACTGAGACGCTATGTTCACGCAGCGTCTCATTTTGTCCTACACAAGTTTCACCACTGTATCTCATCAGATTTTGCAAGATCTATAGTTCTATAACAGTTCTATAAAGAGTTTATCTCATCAGATTTTGCAAGATCTATAGTTCTATAACAGTTCTATAAAGAGTTCTGCCATATAAAAGCAAAAAAATTAATTATAAGGTACTAAAAAAAAATTACAATACAACGAGTATACCGGTTGAGACGCCAGTTGAAATCTCGGAGTTCTGGTTTATGTAAAATATTTTTCGAGTAGTTTTGAGCATATTGAAACATTTTCTAAAGAGTTCCGAGCGTTAGAATCTTTGTGTTATATTTAAAAAAATTAATATTAACCGAAAAGTAATCATGACAGAAGAAGATGAGACGCTGTGCGAAATCTCGGAGTTTTGGCTTATATAAAATATTTTTCGTATAGTTCTGAGCATACTAAAGCATTTTCTAAAGAGTTCCCGCCACTAGCTACGTTGTATATATATGTTTATTAACTTTAGCAAACACTAGCTACGTTGTATAATTTTTAAATAAATTAATACCGCTCGAAAATCAGGAATTTATCTAAAATAAGGTGAGAAGCTGGCCGTATTTCGGCAGTTCTGTGAGTTCTGCTATAATTCTCGTGTAGTTCTGAACGTGTTCTAACGTTGTCCCATTTTATTCTGGCAATAAGCATTATTTATTCATTTTTTAAATTATTCTTATCGCTCGAGAAAGACCCTATTCTCGATAAATTCCTGACTTTCGTGCGTTATTAATTTATTTAAAAATTATACAACATTGCCAATGCTCGGAACTCTTTAGAAATTGTTTTAGTATGCTTAGAACTGTACAAAAAATATTTTATATAAGCCAGAACTCCGAGATTTTCTACAGCGTCTCACCCACATACCCGTAAATGCGTCTTTCTTGGTCGATAAAAATTATTTAAAATATGAATAAATAATGCTTATCGTCAGAACTCTTTAGAAATAAACGTTAGAACACGTTCAGAACTATACGAGAATTATAATAGAACTCACTGTTACCCATGTGTATCGTTTATTTAAGAAAGTGTTTTTATTTTTATCCAATTATCCTTCTGTTGTTGCTCGTAATTTGGCCGCTTGAACATGCATAGGTAAAATAAATTTAATAAGAGTGCAAGAAACATTATAAACTACCATTTTTTTCTCAATATAGTTAATAATATAATTATTGGTATGCATTTAAATATTAAATTTAAAATTTATTATGCAAAGTAAAGGTTTTTAATGTAAGACTTTTTTAGATAGAAAAGCATAGAACGGTGATTTCTATACATTACATTTACGAATTTTAGTTTTTATGTTTACAAATATTTATTTAATTAATTATATTTGCAATCTTTATATATTTATAAATTTCAAATATATACATACATATATATATATATATATATATATATATATATATATATATATTATTTATTTATTTATTTAATTATAAATATAAAAATTAAAATTTGTATACAAGCAAATGTAACGTATATAGCGGGTATAGCGTATCGTCGATTTGTCAACTCGGGACTCGGCACTTGGCGAGACACGAGACGCGATACCCGAAATGCGTGGCATCGTGGTATAGCCGGCAAGCCGGCCCGTGCAAAGCGGCAACGTCACAGCTCAAGAGAAACAGCAGATCGTATGTCTGCCCTTCTCTCCCCGCTCGAAGCTTGCCGAGGGCCTAGCGTACACGGACAGAGGAAAGGCTTGCGCGACCAGCATATCCCCTCCATCTGAGTAGTTCGGACACGAACCATAGCATGGATACGAACCCATGTATCGTTACCCGAGTCCTCTCTGATTGTTACCGAGCGTAACGCCGTAGTTGACGTCCACTTTCTCAGAGGGCAGATTAGGACAGACGTCCCCCGAAGCCGGATGGCCGCTCTCAGGTTTCTCTCTGGCGCTGCCAACCAGACGCCCCAAGATCCCCACCGCTGCTATCGATTATCGATTGTAGTATCGAGTAGGCCACGAGCAATCAGCTAGCCGGACGGCGGAGCTCGCGTAGATCACGACAGGCGTCGCTCCGACAGCAACACGCACTCGGAAGAACAGCAGAGTGCAGAAAAGAGCAGATAGCAAAGCAGGCGCATGCGCAATAGGTCGATGTCCTCCACGGAACAATTCCGAGAATACGGTTAGGATAAGCAAATACTTATCACAGAAATGCTCTCAATTATACAGCAAGCACCCAATAGATACCAATTGTGCATGACAAGCAACAAAAGACATGCTGATACCTGCAACAAATTGGCCCGAAGGCAACTTACGGCAGAAGAAAGACTCACTTGAAGCAGGAGCAAAGAGAAATGCTACACACACGTAATGCTACTTACTTGAGAGAGAGAAAGGGAGAGGGAGAGGGAGAGGGAGAGGGAGAGAGAGAGAGAGAGAGAGAGAGAGAGAGAGAGAGAGAGTTTGAGTTTGTTTATTATGCCATAGTTAAGACTTTAGGCAAATGATGAAAAATTCAATGATATACATGAAAACATCAGCAGAAAGACGAGATATATTGAGAGCATTGAAAACACGTTCGACGATCTCGTTAGGTGTGAAAGAATAACTAGACAGAACACCAGAAATAATTAAATCGGATGTTCCCGAGACGCGCGATGGGGCGGACGCGCTCTGACTTGGATGCTGGGAGCAACACGGAGGCTGAGCGGACTCAGCCTCCAATGCGGTCACTCTGTCACTGAGGTCGGCAGCAGTCTTGAGCAGCGTAGGCAGCTGCTCGAGTCTATGCGCAAAGTCCGCATTAATGGCCTCTTGACGCTCCATGAAAGCGGTGATCCTCTTGTCAGCCTCGTCGAACCTGGCGGTAAACTTCTTGTCAGACTCGTCCAACTTCCTAAGTATCGACTGGAGCAAGGCGTCAGTAGACGATTGCACTCCGGGGGGGGGGGGGGAACTCCAGCTCCCGGAGAAGCGCCACGAAGATCAGTGGGACGCTGTCCATGCGTGTCTCTGGGTGTGAGCGGCATAGTAGGCAGTCGTAACTTACAGCAGTCGCGAGCAGCCTTTGTGACAAGGTACGCCTTAACACAACCCGGATGGAACACGCGGAGACACTCAGGGCACGACTCAGCCAAGCCGGCGACTGACTTAGTGCACCTGTCGCACTTGCGCTGCATATGCACTGCAAGACACTGACAGGCGTCACCTCTCGATCAATCGTCGATAATCAAAATCGACACCCGGTAGGCAGCGCGCAGGTAAGCCAACACGTTGAAGGAACCACGAGGATAGACAGTGGTGCCACTCCAAACAACATGCACGCGCAAGAACAGGTGAGTGCAGAAGAGAGTAACTGAGGCAGCAGGCGCATGCGCAGACGAGGTCGCCGATGTCAACAAAATGATTCTCCGAAATTATGATGGAATAAAGAGAAGCATTTGTCATGCAAATCCCAGAAGCAAGCGCTAGCACAACGGGAAATGAGAATAGCACGTGACAGGCAGCGAAAAACTAGCCCAAACCTGGAACAAGGGAGCCCGAAGGCAGCTTACAGCAGCAAAATATCCAAGTAAAAGCGAGAGCCGACACAACGGACGTGCACACTTTACTCACCCGAAAGAGAGAGAGAGAGAGAGAGAGAGAGAGAGAGAGAGAGAGAGAGAGAGAGAGAGAGAGAGAGAGAGAGAGAGAGAGAGAGAGAGAGAGAGAGAGAGAGAGAGAGAGAGAGAGAGAGAGAGAGAGAGAGAGAGAGAAAGAAAGAGAGAAATAATAGATTGATATAATTGATATAATTTATTATGCCCAAGCAAAGGCTAAAGGGCAAAAGTAGCAAGGGTAATGTAGCAGTTACAATAATATGGTGATTACAATGCTAAAGCAGTTACAACAATATAGCAGTTACAAGATGTTACAGACAGAAGTTGATGTGAGTTTGATAGAAGTACAGTACTGTAATTACAAAGCATAATACAAAGATACACATGATGTAAATAAGAGCGAAATATTAAAGACAGAGGTTGATGTGAGTTTGATAGAAGTACAGTACTGTAATTACAAAGCATGTGCATGCTCTCTCTCATAAGGCGAGCAACCAATGATTCAGTATACAAACAATAGATAGGATGTTGAGTATGACGCAATAAAATATAACCAATTTCAATAATATACACTATAAAATTAAAAACTAACGCAACTTAATAAGTATAATGAAAATAGAATATGATAAGAAGCAAGTAGTACTAAGCGAACTAAACAGTGTATATAAAACTAAGAACTAAGGCGCATTGCAATCTACAAACTAATAACAAGGTAAGAAAGCGCCAGAAGCTTGAATTGAACTGAGCTACACGAAATTGGGTAGACCCAGAAACTAATCCACGATGTGCAACTGAGGACAATGAGGACAATGAGTGATTGGAACGGGCATGTCAAACGAGCTTAACAAGATCAGCAACAGAGTTAATCCGAATAACCGGCATACCATCAGAATGCCTGACGTGGACACGACCCCTCCTCACCCAGACATACGCATAAGACTTGTCCCTGGCGACACGCTTAGTCCGTTGCAATAACTCGTACGTGTCTTTAGGGAGCAGCTCGTTTACATGCACATTCCGATCCGAGCTGTTACCGCAAACCTCCCTCTGCTTTAGTGCTCGATGTGTTCGCTTTTTTGTAATAACAATATCACGAACCGCACTTGAAGCCAAGGTAACAATGAATGATTTAGTATCAGGGACCGGCAAGGGTTGGTCACGAGGCACCACCGGCGAGGGCCGACGAACGACGGCTCTGACATCCAAAATATGACAGGAAAGATCAGGTATATCAAGAGTCGTGAACACGTTGCAAACGCACTCCGAGGGAGTGATCGACATCGTGATTGGCACACCCGATATAATAATCTCATTCTCAGCCTGACTCTGCGGGACAGAATGAGAATCTCCACGATCACTCTTCAATTCACGGATCTCATTTATGAGAGCAGTACACTGTTGCTCTAGCGTAGCAATACGCTGACTATTCCGCTCGACACTGCTCGCAATAGAATTTAACTCGTTAAGCTTTTCATTTAGTTCGCTATTCGTTCGCTGCTGTTCCTTCACAAAATCAGAAAATCTAGCCTCTTGATCGTTAGCAAAAGTGGAAAATCTAGCTTCCAACGCCTTTAATTGCTCCATTAATTGAAGCAGAAGATCGTTAGTCGTGTTGTCACTCCGAGACTGCGACTGAGTGCCAGTGCTCGCTGGAGTGGTCATACTATCAAAACCAAGTGATCGCGCGGTATTTTCCTCTTCAGGCGTAAGAGGTAAGCTTAATGAAGCAGACAACGATCTGCAGAGAAAGTATAACCGTCTATTTTCGACCGACAACCACCCCAGACGATGTCGGTATAGCGTGATATGTTCATCACGCTTTAAATTAAAAATGAAGCGAATCGCGCAATTTATGAGTCTCTGAAGTTTGGTAAGCTTTTCTGTGACGTCGTTGTACACGAGAGAACAATAGTCCAACAAGGGCCAAATCAAGGAGGTCACAAGTTTTACGCGTAGATTAAAAGATAAGGAGTTTTTATGGAACTTGAGTTTGTGTAGCGTAAAATGTACCCTCCTAGAGATATGTGAGACATGGTTTTGCCATGATAAATCAGAGCTCATGATCACTCTTAGGTTTCGCGTCTGGGTAATGAATGGGGTGGAAGAGCCATTGACAGAAATGAAAGGTAAGTCATTGAGGTTTATTTGCCGAACATAACGTCTGCTACCGAGTATCAAAACCTTGGATTTGCTGAGATTTAGTGACAATCCATTAGTTGCAGCAAATTCTGAGATAACTCCTACATCATGCGACACCAGTTGCAAGGCAGTATTCAGTTGACTAGGAAGACATCTACGATAAATTTGAGTATCGTCGGCAAATATCATGCGCTTGGTAAACCTGAGGAAGGCGCCAATATCGTTAATAAATAAGGAGAAAAGGAGCGGTCCCAAAACGGATCCTTGCGGAACACTAGAAGTGACGTACAGTCAATCGGAGAGCTCCCCATCCAGATCAACAACAACCTGAGAGCGACCAGTGAGGTAGGAATAGATTAGTTTAAGGGCCAGATTTGAAAACCCTAATTTCCTGAGTTTAGTCAGCAGAAGGAGATGACCGACAGTGTCGAAAACCTTACTAAAGTCAAAAAGGACAAGTATCGTTACCTCACCCACGTCAACGCCACTCTTGATATCGTGAAGCAATCGAAGGATATCTGACTGGGTAGAATAACCCTTACGGTATCCTGATTGTCGATCATCGAGGATGTGATGGGAATTGATAAAGTCTACGATTTGACTATGCAAGATTTTTTTAAATAACTTGGAGAGCTCACACAAATTAGCTATAGGCCTTGTGTCCGAAGGGGAAGTAGGAGTTTTTACCTTAGACAAAAAGCGCAATATGGCACGTTTCCACAGCTTCGGAAAATAACCTAATTTGAGACAACTATTGAAAAATGAAGTAATAAGATTGCCAATATGGGGCAAGGCCAAGGCGATGGCGTACAGTGGTAACTGATCACAACCCGAAGCTAGAGAAACAGAAGAGGAAACACTTAAGGAGTGTAAGTTGTCGTATGTAATTTTAGAAAAACTGAAAAGTAGTTCTTTGGGAGCTATGGACAAGATAATGTCGGAAAATTGTGATAGTGAACAAGAAGGATGACGATTGGAGATAGAGGAATAATGGGAGTTCAGAAGATCGCGAGAAAAGAAGTTAAGTGGAGAAGAGAGAGGTGATTCAATTAAACCAAGATTGGCAAGCTCTCGCCATATCTTGGAAGAATCCGAAATTGAACTCAATCTATCCATGTTAAAGTGCTCTCTAGCTCTTCTCAAGTCGAGCGTGAGTTCATTCCTGAATAACCTATAAATGTGGAAGTCAAGAATGCTGCCAGATCTTCGCGCGACATTGTAAAGCCGGTTGCGATGCCTAATTCGGCAAGCGAGAGCATCGGTAAGCCAAGGCGCCGACGGACGAATCACACGAAAAGTATGGATAGGAGCATGTAAATCAAGGTTGGAAGTGATATCGTTGGTAATGGTGCTGAGAAAGCCGTCAATGTCGGGCTCACCGAGACTCTCACGGCCAAAATCAACAAGGAAAGATGAAGACAACATAGAAGAGACAGTCTCAATAAATCGTTGCTCGCCAAATTTCTTATAGCTACGTCGAACTAAGTACGATTCTTGAAAGACAGAACTTTAAATGAATAGGTTAACTCAATACGATCGTGACCATTGATGAAAGGAGCGTCAGACTTACGAAACGAAGTGACTTTATCCAAGTTGTCGACTATAAAAACATCCAACCATGAGTCAGAAGAATGAGTATGAAAAGTTGAATGTGACTGAACAATGTTAAATGACAGTTGAGAAACTAAACTCTTAAAGTGATTAGATTCGTATGAAGAAGTAAGGAAATTGCAGTTTAGGTCGCCTGTAATGATAATAGTCTTGTAATTATGCATAAATGTGGTTAGGGCGTCAACATACTTACCAAAGTTACTACCTCTCGGCCTGCGATACATGGAAGTGAATAAGAGGGGCGCACCTGCACTGCACCGAATGTCAAGAATGAGGAATTCAAGCTCATTCGAGAAGGCGGAAGGCGATGACGCCAAGACTCGTGCGCGCAACGATTCATGAATATAACAGGCCACACCACCCTCCTCTCTGCCCTCTCTATCCACCCGTAACAAATAATATCCGGGGATACGCTACGCACTAAGTCATCTGAAATATGTGAGTGAAGCCAGGTCTCAGAAATAGAAATAACGTGAAAAAAATTGGACGCAAGGAAGGCCTGGATTGACTCGAGATGGGCAGGAAGGGAGCTGGCATTGAAGTAAGCAACCCCGATACGATCACACGAAGTAGGGGGAACGACATCCGCTACAGCAGGTCATTGAAGCCCGGCAAGATCAGCCTCAGAGGCTATCAAAATTGGAGGCAGACCATTGTCCTTACGAACAAAAATTCGTCCGTCTCTACTCCAGACATGCTTGAAGGACAATTGCTTAGCCCTGGACCGCGCTTGACGCAATAGTTTATAAGTATGGGTCGGAAGCAACTCGTTGACATGTATATTGTCGGAAATGCTAGTTGAGAAAACGTCACTCACAGTTAGACGGCGCTTTCCACGCATTATTTTTATGATGTGGTCGCGAATCTCACAAGATTTAAGCGCGACTATTATTGACCTCTTGGGACCAGCAGCATCGGCCTGATCGGAGGCTGAAACGGACGCCGACGTTGCGTCACGCGCCACAGGCGCATCGCGTGCAACCACATCGCGGGTCTCCAGGACGTCAGAAACGAGCTAATGCACTCCAAGTGCGTGAAAAACGCTATTGACAAGTTCGCTGGATGCTACAGCGACAGAACGAGGAATGCCCGAGATAATAATCTCAGACGTCCGGGGGACCCGCGGTGCAGCAGAAGACTCGCAACTGACACTCTGGGAGGCCAGTAGGCTCGCACTCTGGGCCTCCAGCGCAGCGATTCTCTCACCATGACCCGCGACAAGCTCTAAAACGTGTGGTAATTGGTTCAATTTAAGCGCGAGATCAGCATTCACAGCCTCTTGACGATTAATAAAAGCGGTAAGCTTTTCGTCAGACTTTTCAAAGATGGCAGTAAACTTTTTGTCTAACGCGTCAAATTTTTTATTAGTTTCCTCAATCTTAGATAGAATAGACCGTAGCAATTCTTCAGACTGCAATTGTGCACCTGAGGGGGAAGCCATGTTCAAGAAGTCGAACGATTGCACACTGTTTTCGGCCTGCGGCGTAAGCGAAATATCCGATGACGTTGCCAGAGCTTTACAGCAATGGTCCGCGTATTTAGTCACGGAATAAGGCTTGATGCAACCGGGATGAAATAGTTTTTTGCACTCACACTTGACTGAAACAGTCGCAATCGATTTCTTGCACTTAAAGCACGCGCGCTGCATAAGTAATACGTTGAGCAGGTAAGGGAGCCGAATCAGAGAAATGTAGTACAGCAGTCCAGAAGGTAACAGATTGTAGTACGTTGTAGATACGTAGTACGAGAGAGAGAGAGAGAGAGAGAGAGAGAGAGAGAGAGAGAGAGAGAGAGATTGATTGATTGATATAATTTATTATGCCCAAGCAAAGGCTAAAGGGAAAACAGTAATATAACAGTTACAATAATATAGTGATTACAATACTAAAGCAGTTACAACAATATAGCAGTTACAAGATGTTAAAGACAGAAGTTGATGTGAGTTTGATACAAGTACAGTAATGTAATTGCAAAGCATAATACAAAGATACACATGATGTAAATAAGAGCAAAATATTAAAGACAGAAGTTGATGTGAGTTTGATAGAAGTACAATACTGTAATTACAAAGCATGTGCATGTTCTCTCTCTCATAAGGCGAGCAACCAATGATCCAGTATACAAACAATTAATAGGATGTTGAGTATGACGCAATAAAATATAACCAATTTCAATAATATACACTATAAAATTAAGAACTAACGCAACTTAATAAATATAATAAAAATAGAATATGATAAAAAGCAAGTAATACTACGCAAACTAAACAGTGTATATAGAACTAAGAACTAAGGCGCATTGCAATCTACAAACTAATAACAAGGTAAGAAAGCGCTAGAAGCTCTATACCAAAAACTGATGTTATCCAATTCCATGTGCAAGCAAGTCGATATGTCCACAAAGGGAATTAGCGTTATATTGAGCAATACGGATAAGAAAATTTACATGTTGTATTATGCCGAACGATAGACAAGCTTAGCAAGATCAGTATCGGAATCAATATGGATAACAAGTTCACCATCGGAATATTTAACGCATATCTGGCCGTTCCTTACCCCGACATACCTATACGATCTCTCCTTAGCGATACTCTCCCGTTGTAATATGTCATAAGTGCTCTTGGATAACAACTCATTGACGTAAATGTTACGATCTGAGTTACCACCGCATACGTCTTTCCATTTGAGTACACCCTTTGTCCGCTTTTTAGAAATAACAATATCGCGAACGGCACTCGAAGCCAAAGTGACAATGATCGAGCTAGAAGATGCAGCAACTGTGGAAGTCGCTGACAGCGCTTTCTTAACAGCTCTATCGCCGAGAATATGGCATGACAAGTTCGGAACGTCCAATGCCTCTAGCACATTTTTGGCAAGCTCAGATGGAGCAACAGACAACGTCGATGGTAAACCTGAAATGATCAACTCATTTCCACCATGGGATCCCTGAAATGACTGAGCAGATTTCAAGTCTTGGATTTCACGAATAAGTATCGCATTATCTTGCTTCAATTTAGCTAGGCGCTGACTATTCTGTGCGACAGTGTCAGCAAGACGATTTAAGTGACTAAGTTTATCGCTTACTTCTTTTTTAGTTCGTTGCTGACTGTCAATAAAAGCAGAAAGCTTCGCATCAGATTTTTTTATCTGTTCAATCAATCCACGCAAAAGATCATTGGTAGAGTCATGTATAGTGTCATGCATAGTGTCATGCGTAGTGGAATGCATACGTGCACCGCCAAGCGAGGCATCAACAATGTTAGATACTTTAGTAAATGGCATATTTAATAATTGTAATTTACAACAAGCACTTCCGGACTTCGTACCAACGTAAGCTTTGACACAACCCGGATGAAAAGCTCCATGACACTCAGCACATGAAGCAGATTTACCAGCAATCTGCTTTGTACACCTAGCACACGCGCGCTGCATGTGTTATCTACAATCGCTCAATCACTTGAAAGAAGTAGAGTTCCGTAGTATCGATCAGCAATCAGAGTGATCCATATATGTAAATCATAAAAGATGTCGCAGAGATCAACCTGAGCAGCCAATCAGCAGTCACTTAGATAGCACGTGTCCAGAAAATAGCATGTAGATAGAGAAGATCGGCAACAATGGGCGCATGCGCAGCTGATTGTGAGATCCACGTCTTCCACAGGAACAGCCAAGAATTAGGTTAGAACATGCGGTGATATTTGCCACAGAAATGCTTTTAATTAGGTAGCAAGCACCAGAGAGATAATGATAGCACGTGACAAGCAACAAAAAACTTGCTAATATCTGCAACAAAATGGTTCGAAGGCAGCGTACGGCAGAAAACAGATTCACTTGAAGCAGGAGCAAAGAGAATAGACAAGCAATGATACTCACAGAGAGAGAAAGAGAGAGAGAGAGAGAGGGAGAGGGAGAGGGAGAAGGAGAGGGAGAGGGAGAAGGAGAGGAGAGGGAGAGGGAGAGGAGAGGGAGAGAGAGAGAGGGAGAGGGAAAGGGAGAGGGAGAGAGGGAGAGGGAGAGGGAGAGGAGAGAGAGAGAGAGAGAGAGAGAGAGAGAGAGAGAGAGAGAGAGAGAGAGAGAGAGAGAGAGAGAGAGAGAGAGAGAGAGAGAGAGAGAGAGAGAGAGAGAGAGAGAGAGAGAGAGAGAGAGAAAGGAGTGTGTATACTACAAAGTATCTTTCACGTTTATTTCGTGTTTGCAGTTATTCAGGTAATTAATTAGTTTGTGATAAATAAAGAGAGGCAATGAAATCGTTTTTGCTTTAATTGTACAGTTTTATACCAATTATTCTTTTTTTCATAAATATAATGTATTCTCTGCTTTAATTTAATCAAATCATAAACTGTTATCTGCTTTATTATATCAACGATTCACTGCTTTAAATAAAGCAGATGTCAAACAGGGATTAGTCAAAGAACTGCAGAGGATGCTACACGACGTCAATAGCTACATAAAGGACCTAAAGACCACTCTAGATAAAGTATCTCCAACTTGCCAAAAGTTCGAAGTCATTATCTATGCAGATAGAAAACCCGCTGACGCTCATGGAGGTCGCTGCAACGCACCAACAGCAAATGAGGTATCTCTGGTGATTGTTGGTCAGCAATTCGATCAGCGAGACATCGTGCTGCAGAGCCACGACAACACACTACGGCGCATCAGCGAGATCCATGGGTCGTACGACGCCTTGCAGTACCCGCTCTTGTTTTGCTGTGGCGAAGATGGGTACTCCATTGCCCTGCCTCAGTGCGACCCTCAGACTAAGTTGCCAGTCAAGAAACAGTTTCCGCAGCGAGCTTATATTATTCTATTCCTATCGCATCATGGTCAGGAAAGGGGAAGTCAACCACTTGGTGTACTTTCGTTCCCTTTTTAGTCAATTTTTGATTGACATGTACGTCAAAATAGAGACCGAAAGGTTGAACTACATTAGGAACAACCAGGCGCAGCTGAGGGCAGACAGCTACATTCATCTGAGCCTTAGATTCTGAGGAATGCCGTAGGGAAGCAGGATGCTGACGTTGCTCAGCTGGGTCAAATGGTAGCTCCAGTAAGCAAGGAACATTAAATTAACGTTTAAAAATATTGACTTTATGTGTATTTTTTAAACGTTTTTTAATAATATTATACACATATTTAAAAAATATTATTTCGTAATATGATTTTTCTGAATGTTGTTAAAATATTTTAAAAACGTTACAGAAAATATTTTTCAAATGTTACTCTGACATTTATTTGAGATTAATGCAACAGTTCAAAATTCCTTGTAATTTGGACTTGGAAATAACGTTGGTAGTATATTAATTTTCTGTTGTTAGAATGTTATTGTTTTATATTGTGCCCAACGCTCATCGCGACAGCCATGATGCGTACATTTACGTACGATGCGTGAGTGCGTATACACACGTGTGGATCGAGCAGTGCGGAGTGCTCTTTATTTACAGTATATTTATATATAAGTAACTATTATATTCTAAAAGTTGTATATATATTAATAATAAGAACTCAATTAACCATGCATATGTGCTATGAATAGTAGCTGATATGATGATCTATATAACCTATAATTTAGGTTAACTACAAATAACGTTCTTTGGGTATCGGTAGAAACTATATAGTGGAATTATTTGCTATTTTCTTGCAATTTACTGCCGATTATTTTCAGCTGTTTGAGTGCGTCGAGATCATGAGCAAACGCACGCTTGTTGCGACAGCCAATCGGAAGCAGTAATAGTTCTGGAGACTGTAGTCGCATTATCTTACATATACGTATGATGTGTGAGTGTGTCATATATACGTACGTTTGTGCTTGTGCGCTTGTGCGCTGTCGAGCGCTTTTAATTGTATACAACATCTTTATATTGGTAAGTAATTATTATATTCTAAATCTTGCATATTAATGATAAGAACCCTGCAATTATCTAATGCCCGGGAAAAAATATTCATATCTGATCATATATGATCATATATGAATGGCCATATATGGTCAGATATGGAAATTGGCCAGATCTGAGGATATATGATCTGGTATTATTGTATATGTTAATATCTGATCAGGTATGATCAGGTACGAACTATATATTTATCAGGTATGAACATATATATTTAAGTAAGTTTCAGAAAATTGTTATATATTTTCAAAAGTTATTTTTTAAGAGTGTGCAACTTTATTATAAAAGTAGACTCTACGATACAACTAATACAAAAATTGTGCCGCTCTATAGTGCGAGACAGTGTCGTGTCTTTTGATACCGTTCTTATAACACTGTTTGTCAAATTTTAAATACGAGAAACAGATCCCATCGAATGCCATCTATTGAATACTTTGAGATGCAATATCTGATCTGATCATATATAATATTATATGACTATATAGGTTCATACATGATTATATATGCTCTATATATGGGTATGTAAAACTTATATCTGTTCATATCTCATTTATACATGTTCATATACTGTCAAATATGAATATTTTTCCTGGACATTTTGTTCGCGGATATAAAAGTCCGGGAAAAATATTCATATCTGACAGTATATGAACATATATAAATGAGATATGAACAGATATAAGTTTTACATGCCCATGTATAGAGCATATATAATCATATATGGTTATCTATCGCCATATATGATCAGATCGTGCATTATACATGACACAAGATCTGATCATATATGGCGATAGATAACCATATATGATTATATATGCTCTATACATGGGCATGTAAAACTTATATCTGTTCATATCTCATTTATATATGTTCATATACTGTCAGATATGAATATTTTTCCCGGACATTTTATATCATTATATCCCAATCTGGTCATATATAGACAGATCTGATCATGTTTCATATCATTTCCGGCCGTATATGAACATATACAATCATATACAGCATCGCGTCTTGTCATATATGATCATATACAGTGCCGATACAGTTATGTATGGCCATACATAATTATATCTGATAATACATGGCCGAACATTCTTTATATACGACCATGTAAGGCCAGATACGATTATGTATAGTGTCATATCTGGCTACACATAATAATATGTCTGACCATATATGAACTTATATGATCAGATCTTGTGTCATGTATAATGTACGATCTGATCATATATGACGATATATAACCATATATGATTATATATGCTTGAGATATGGGCATATAAAACTTATATCTGTTCATATCTCATTTATATATGTTCATATATGTTCATATCTCATTTATATATGTTCATATACCGTCAGATATGAATATTTTTTCCCGGGTGTGCTGTAAATAGGTAGCTGGTGATTCAAGATCTATTTTTCGACCTATATAAGAGAGAAATTTGCAGAAGAAAAAAAATATACCAAAGTATTAATAAGGATCGAACATATTCTTGATGTACTCGGGCCGCGAGGCTGAGCAATATTCTAAGGAAAGTATTGTACAAGATACAAAGATTGGACAATATCTCATCCCTTTATCTTCCATTGACAATTTGAAGATATACTAAAAACTGATCAAGAAGCTTTCATGCAAGTTGTAAGTAAAGCTGCTTATCACATATAATTAATTCTATAAACATTTACAAATAACATTCCCGGTTAGTATAATAGTTACATAATCGTAGTAGATATAAATTTACACAATAAAATCTGCAGACTTTGAAAATTTAAGAATTAAGAGAAAAGACTGTAAGAGATATCTCCTCTCCCTCCCTCTCTCTCTCCCTTTTTCTCCCTTTCTCTCCAAGAGTAGTAAATATAATATTTGCAATTTAGAGTCTGTTTATGTTCTAAACTCAGAGTTACAAACTTATTCTATGTCTTACATGATACGCGCACGCTATATAGATTAACCTTTTACGATTGGTGGAAATATAAATCACTAGCATGAGACTTTCACTTCTATATATTTTTATGTTTCCGGACGTTGCTTCCGCCTTCTTCTTGCAAGACTTTTCGTTATTTTCCGTTGAACGTGCAAAACAGCGACCTATTGTATTATCTTTCATCGTAATAAATCAGTTGGAAAAAATAAACTCGATTATTCTGCGCCATCAGAGTCGACAAAGAGATCACCAGGACTTGTAATTTTTACCGATTTTTTGGTATTATTTTCAATGTAGTGCCTATAGCAAAGATCTCGGCAAAGATAGTAATTGCGCATTATCTGTATCTACTATGTTTATAGTTATTTTGATTGTGGCGTAACATACAGACAAAATCATCCAAACGTCATATCAAATAAGTACTAACGCATTCATACTACATTGTTCAAGTCTTTTATGCATATATGGATCTTCTATATATAAATGTGTGTTGCTTTGTTTTACCATATTTAGCAGAAAGCTTAAGTATTTATATATAAAAATCTTCTTGCAAACTTTTCATATATTTTTAAGCTTTTAAATTTAATGGAAATGGTACAGTAATATTTTTTTACAATTTTCTTTAACGGAGCAAACATACTGATAATATATAAACAATTTTTGTAACAAATAAATATTTACACTGACAGCTCGAGATCTTTACTTTGAAATTTTTAAATCATTTTTGTAATATATTGAGCAAATGCTCTAATTAATTTACACCTATTTTTATTATGTAAAAGCATTTGTAATTCTATGCAACCAATACGATATATGTAAACTTTCTAAAAGAAGGTAGAATTTTGTCGGTAAAGTTTTCAAATATGGTATGTCTTTCAAAAATCAAAATGTATTTGTATTAATCTCCATAATGTATTCAACTGTATATTTTATGTATAAAACGATCAAATAGAATCTTGAGGAGGAGCACTCAATGCGTTCAAAACCAAAAATGGTTACTCTGACTCTTAATCTTACAAACTTATAGCTATAATATATGTCCTTTAATATGTTCTATAATATCCTATAATATGTGTTATTATATTTTAAAAGTCTTCTGAATTATTTTCCTTGCAATTTATAATAATAAACTGCATTATATAGAATTACAAGTATACATTTTTCAGGTGAACAAGGTTATGTTAATTGGAGGGAAACATGAAAAGAATTTTATTAGAAGAAGTTTGAGGGCTACATTTTCTGATGACTTAGCCTCCATGTGTTCATAAACTGGCCAAAAAAATAATTATAAAATTGGAGATACGCACACACACACACACACACACAATTCTGAGCATTAAAAGTAAGTAATTTTTTAAGAAATGTATATATTACTTGCAGTATTAAATGCTGTTTTATGTCTCAGAATTTATTAAAATTGTCTCCTTATTTTTTGTAGCAATCATCGTTAAAAAGCAGGACACACATACACGTTAAAAATTCTTACGAAATAAAAGAAAAAAATATATATCCATAAACTAATATTTTTGATCGATTTAGTATATATGTAAACTATTCCGGAAACTTTTGTGTTATTTCAATAATTATCATAAGTTTTAATTGCCGTTAAATTAACATTATTTATTTCTTTCATCTAACAATAAACTGTATTGAATTTTTCTTATTTCAGAAGCTTTTAGAGCAATATTCCCTCGGAATACAGAAAAAGATTTTCAACACTTTGTAATGGAGTGGTTCAGATTCGCAAACGTCCGTAAGGAAAAAAAAACATTAAAAAGGTAATGTAATGTATTTCGGCGGTATATACTCTCTATAAAATAAAATTATTATAGTTTGCCGCGTTATAATTTATAAGTAGCTTTTTCACTAATTTAATTCTACTTTTATTTTTCAGGAAGTAATAAATATATTATCTTACTTGCGTGGCTCCGCGCGAGTGATTATTATAGTAACAAATTTTTTTATTTGAAAGATGAGTTTTATCCCAAAACCTTACGCTAGGATCAGTGATCTTCACCAAAGATATTATTGTGATAAACTGAAAACTGTAATATATGGTATATATTATTTTTATATAAATAAAACTTTTTTATGATAATTAGTGAATTATTCCCTAATGCAGATTGGTATATAACAGGCCTGAGCAACTTCGAGCTCCGGAGCCACGACACTCCCCTACTTTCCGTGGATAGAAAAAAAGTGTCGTGGTTCTGGAGCTCAAAGTTGTCCAAGCCTGGTCTATAAAAAAGCAATCTAAATAATAATTAGACAATAAATATTGAGATATTTTATTACTATTGCATATTTATTGAAAACATGTTGCCTGTAATAGAAATAAAACATCAATAAGAACTTTAAATAAATGTTAGAATTAACATTACGGTAATCTTAATATAATATTGTAATAAAGTTGATAGTACGTTTAAATTTTTATCTCAAAAACATTACAGGAATGATAGAAAAACCTTAACGCAATGTTATTTGCAACGTTATGGCACTCCCATTTCAACATTACTGAAATTTCGGAATCGTGGTCAAAGTATGTTCATAATGATGTTCTATACAACATTAAGAACTACATATTTAACAACATTACAAGTTCTAGAATATCGTTGCAATAACATTGTAATAATGGTTTTTTGCTTACTGGGAGTGCTTCTGTCATCTTTCATTGAAGGACCTCGTTACATGCATGAGCGGACTTTTTATTTGCCTCGCGCATTCCTGACCCCGGCTGTCAGGATATGTGGGGTTTGCACCCACTAAAAAACCTCTTCCCTAAACAAAGCACATAGGACACAAGTCACGTGACATGGAACACCAGAGGTACACTTCACATTACGTAGCAGTCCGCAGAGGCAACAATAAAAACGTAAACCAAACAAAGACCAACGAGAGGATTACCGTTATGGGAAACGCGAACCCCAGAGAAGGGGATCTCTAGTCGAGTGAAATTGACACAAGTGTCATTATTTGACCGCCTCGGAGAAACCGCATGATAGTAGATGCGGGCAGCCATATCATTGTGGGATCTCTTCATCGGCTACGAGACCCTTACTCCAGGGAAACGCGCTCCTATAGCAAGGAGGACAAAGGACCAAACTAACAGAAATTCCCCATCCGGATGAGGAATTTCACATCACAAATATACACGAATCAATATTGATCCGTCCGCGAAAAACAGTCAACCCACCACCAAATTCACGAAACAAACTCCTAAGAGATTTGATCCGCCCGTGCAAAGGGACCACCAGGTCCCCCAACTCTGGCCGAGTAATGCCGCAGTGCCCGGCGATAACAGAGGCGCTCACCCTCATCAATCCAAAGAATCGGTGAAACTCGCTGTAAGTCTGCGCGATGTGATCCCAGCAAACAAAAAAAAATTGAAAAGAATTTGTTGAGACAGGAATTGTGTGAACGGGCTGAGGAGAATTGAGTCGTTCAGAGTTTATTATAAATTCTCTTTATTAATATAAACTGTATGGCGCGTGCTCTCCTCTCGACATGAGACTTGAGACGAGACTAGAGAGGGGAAGAGCCGCCTCGCACGGTTGCCACTCGAAGTCGCTTCGGGGCACGGAAGCTGCCGAAGTTACCCGAGTCGCGCTAGACTCGTTTTACTGTACAGTCACATAGAACATAAGGAATTATGTGTCTGTACACTCGACAACATAAACGCGCTGAACTTAAATATTCTTAACACTACCGCCGTTCGAGCGTTTCTCGTTCGTTATCATGTTTAGCTTAAAACATAAATTTCTGAAACGGTCTCGCGGCAGCGCTTTTGTGAGTATATCCGCGCGCTGATTCTCGGACGGAACGTATTCGACCCTAACTTCTTTTCCGTTTACCTTTTCGCGGATAAAGTGAAAATGAACATCTATATGCTTTGTTCTCTTGTGAAATACTGGATTTTTGACTAGTTGAATTGCGCTTTGATTATCAACATATAGAGTCGTTTCATTATCACAGGGACATCCGATGTCGGATAGCAATTTTCTTATCCAGACTACTTCTCGCGCTGCTGCCGATGCAGCCACGTACTCGGCTTCTGTCGTACTTAGCGTCGTACTCACCAGTCGTTGCCGCTGCGACGACCACGTGACGGCCCCGTTCGCGAGACAGAAAACATATCCCGTTGTGGATCTTCGCGTTTCGATATCTCCGGCGTAGTCAGCGTCCGAAAAACCTATCAATGCTGCTTCGCTACCGCCGCTTACATACTTGATACCGTAATCTATCGTGCCTTGAAGATACGCGAATATTCGCTTTACTGCTCGCCAGTGTGTCGCATTGTGTTTGCCAAGATATTTGCTAACTGAATTTACCGCAAACGCAATATCCGGTCTCGATACAGCCGCTAAGAATACTAACGACCCGACTGCCTCGCGATAAGGCACGTTAATTAACCTTTCGTCGTCCTCCTCGGTTGGGGACAGTGCCGCGTTCGGATCCGCTGGCACACTCACCGTTTTCGCGTTCGCCATACCGAACTTTTCAATTATCTTTCGCGTGTACGCGCTCTGGTGAATCGTTAACGTTTTTCGCTCTCTATCGCGTTCGATTTGCAGCCCGACAAAAATGTCTGAATTTTCGACCGTTATTTTGAACACTTCGCTTAGGCGTTGAATTATTATTTTAAGTAACTTTACATTGTTTGACGCGACCAACCCGTCGTCAACAAACAACGCCAATAACACTATGTATTTACCGAATTTCCCGATGAACACACACTTATCTGCTTCGCACTCTTTAAAGTTGTATTCGTCTAGAAATTTCGTGAATCTCAGGTTCCAGCATCTTGGAGCCTGTTTTAGCCCGTAGAGAGACCTCTCGAGCTTGCATGCCACGTTCCTGGGATCTTCTTTTACCTTGAGTCCTTCCGGAATTTCCATATATATCGTCTCTTCCAGCTGTCCGTATAGAAATGCAGTTTGTACATCAAACTGAATTACCTCGAGATTCTTCTCAGCGATTATTGCCAGCAATATTCTGAGTGAGTCATATCTCACCACTGGAGAAAACGTTTCCTTGTAGTCGATCCCCTCTCGTTGTAGGAAGCCCCTCGCACACAATCGTGCCTTGAATCGAAGTCTCCCGTCTGCATCCTTCTTCACTCGAAACACCCATTTCGAGTCGATCAGTCTCATTTCCGGCGTCCTTTTCACGAGTTTCCACGTGTTGTTTTCCTCGTGCGCCTTGAACTCGTTTTGAATAGCACCCGCCCACTGCGTGGCTTCAGTGCTATTCGTAGCCTCTTCGTACGTCATCGGTACGATGTACTCGGCAACATTTGCGTTGTGCCGGTACCTGCTCGGAGTTTGAATTTTCGAGCGATCTCGCAGGACTCTGGGATCTTCTTGTGCTGCCCTTGGGTCTTCTCGTGCTGGCTCGTTCTCTCGTTCCTGGGCCTCGTCGTTGTCCTCTTCTTCTCGTTCTTCGTTGTCGCCGTCGTCTTCTTCAGCGTCGATCACGTTCCCGTTCTCGTACTCGTTCTCGTTTTTCGATCGTGGAAGAGTCACTTCGTTTTCTTCTTCCTTCTCTTCTGCTTTTTGTGACGGCGCTCCGATTTTCTCGTTGAACACGACATTGCGAGCTATGCTTATTTTTTTCGTTTCCGGGTCGTATACCCGGTAGTTAGTCGATTCTTCTGTATATCCAACGAAGATCTTCTTGCTCGCTCGTGCATCGAATTTTCGCGTGAATAGTTTGGGAATGTGCACGTACGCATCCGAACCAAAAATTTGTAAATGCTTCAGATTTGGAGCTTTTCCAGCCCATGCTTCGTACGGCGTTACTGCACCACTCGTCCACACGGTTCGGTTGAGGACATATACCGCACAATTCACTGCTTCTGCCCATAGACTTAACGGTAGATTTTTCGCGATTATCATCGTTCGCGCACTTTCGACTATTGTCCGATTGTCTCGTTCGGCTTTGCCATTTTGCTCAGGATTAAATGGTGCCGTCGTTTCTTGCTTGATTCCACACTTTTCGAGATAATTGTCCATTTCTTTATTGCAGAATTCCCGACCGTTGTCCGAGCGCAGCGTTTTCATTTTTCGACCGAACTTGTTCTCGATCATCTTCTCGAAGATCTTGAATTTTTCATACACCTCGGATTTCTTCTTCATGAAGTACACGTGTCTGTAGCCGGTCGCTTCGTCCTTGAAGGTTAGGAAGTACCTCGATCCTCCGACCAAGTTCGTTGACATCGGCCCGCAGACATCCGAGTGCATTTTCTCGCCCGGTTTTATTTTAGTATCGCGCTCCAATTTCTTGTTGAACGGCAGCCTGTGCAATTTCCCCAATTGACACGGTTCACAAAAGACGTCACTTTTGTCCGTAATTGTCACTCCGCTCACCAGTCCTTTATCGGCCAGTTCGCGTATCGCGCGCTTCCCGACGTGTCCCATTCGCTCGTGTCACACGGTTAAATTCGTTGTGGCTATGTTCGCTTCTTCGGCGCTTCCTTGTTTTGCGACCTTGAAGAACATGCGATACACATCGTTGGCTTGCTTCATGCCCGTCGCGAGCACCTTGCCATCGAGCACCACTTCGACCCGATTGTTTTTAAATTGCACTCCGAATCCCTTTTTCGTACACACTCCGACGGAGAATAAGTTTTTGCGTAATTTAGGGACGTGCAACACATTTTCGATTCGCGCGTCGTGCCACACACCGTCGACAAGCTTTTTGATTTGCACCGTGCCTTCACCAGCGACGTTGCAGATCTGATTATCACCGAGTGATATCGTAGCACCGGTTTTGTCCGTCTTATAGTCGACAAACCACTCACGTCGGTAAGTTAGATGCCTCGACGCACCACTGTCAATCAGCCAGACCTCACTTTGGTCGGCCGCCATAACATGACTTTGCGTCCACAGCACACGACTTTTCGAATCCGACGCTACCGAACTTTTAACCGTCTCCACTACGAATGCGCAGTCGCGGGATTTCTCGTCATCAAGAGCGCGGGATTTTTCACTGTCGTCACGCGGCTTCCGCTTATTTCGGCACCGACTCGCGATATGTCCCATCTCTTGGCACTTGTAGCACTGTATCTCTTTTGTATTTTTAGTCTTTTTGTTCTCGGCACTTTTCGCTCCTCGCTGACGTCGATTTTTGGCCGTCGCGGCCAACGCTTCCGAAGCGTTTTCGTCGTTGTTGAGCCTCGCGTCCTCTCTAATCAGCCTTTCCTGCAGATTATCGAGAGTTTGTCGTGCAGGGTCGACGCTATCCCATGCCACCTGCAGCGTGCTAAACCTCGTGGTCAGACTCGCGAGAATCTTCGCCATGACTGTGGCGTCTGATACGTCTTCACCGACGTCCTTGAGCTGGCTCGCCATATTCGTTACCCTCGCCACGTGTTGTACCGCCGTGTCCGCTTCGCTCATCCGGTACGCGTGAAACTTTTGCAGCAGGCCCAACTTATTTGTCGCCGTCTTCTGCTCGTGGATTAGACACAATTTGTCCCACATTTCTTTCGCAGAAATGCACGATAGCACACACACTTGTTGAGCTTCGTCGAGATTGGACAGGATAATGAATTTCGCCGTTGCATCATCCTTCACGTTTTTCTTCAACGCGGCCGCGTGTCCCGCTCCCACGAGTGGCGGTTCCCTCGTGCCGTCTACGATGTCGAGGACGTCGTTCATTACGAATAACGCGTTCACTTGAGCTTTCCAGCCCTGGAAGTTCGTTCCGTCGAAAGGCTTCACACCCTTCACCGAGATTCCAACCGACATCGCGGCTTCGATTTGCTTGCACGCTTCCGACACGTTAACACCGGTACACCGGCACTCGAACAATGGCCGACTTTCGTTTCGCGCCACGTGCGACTCCCCGAATTCTCACAGCGCACACAATTTTCCGCAGTTAACGTTAACTGGGCCCATAACCTGTTGAGACAGGAATTGTGTGAACGGGCTGAGGAGAATTGAGTCGTTCAGAGTTTATTATATAAACGTGTTCTCTTTATTAATATAAACTGTATGGCGCGTGCTCTCCTCTCGACATGAGACTTGAGACGAGACTAGAGAGGGGAAGAGCCGCCTCGCATGGTTGCCACTCGAAGTCACTTCGGGGCACGAAAGCTGCCGAAGTTACCCGAGTCGCGCTAGACTCGTTTTACTGTACAGTCACATAGAATATACATAAGGAATTATGTGTCTGTACACTCGACAACATAAACGCGCTGAACTTAAATATTCTTAACAGAATTAAAACGGGATTTCCAGGAATTCAATCAAGGACTTTCCGAATTCCATTCTGTCCAAAAAAGGGATTGAAATAGTTTCAATATCATGGAATTTCTTATTTTGGAAAGAATTTGTCTTTTCTGAATCCCATCCAATTCCGACACAAAAATATATTATACCACTGAATGCCAGGTTAGGGATTGGAAAGTTTCGTGATGAATTCCATTGAATACCATTAATTCCGTTAACGAAATGAATACCATTGAATGCCAAACTAGGAATTAAAAATTTCCGTATTGAATTTCATTGAATTCCGTCTATTCTGACAATAAAATGAATACCATTGAATGCCAGGATAGGGATTAAAAAGTGTCCGTGTTGAACTCTGTGGCGGTACGCGCCACCAATAGTACACGGCCGCGCGGTATCTGCATTACCGGCAGTTTGCGTCGACGCCGCTAGGCGTCGCATCGCCGGGGCATCTTCTCGAGTTCAAAGTTTCGTCTCGACCGCTATGTAAAGAGACCCCCTACGGGGCAGATCTTAAAAATCTCATTTTGGGGCTAATTGCCCGTCGGCAATAGTGCGTGTAATGCCCTTAGGCATACACAAAAGCTTACCGACGAACAACGGCGCTTGGTCGCCCAACGGAGGCGCGAGACGTTTCCTAAACCATCTAATGCCATGCAATTCCATAACCTTTACGGATTCCATAGGATTGGATGGAATTGAAAATTTCTTTTTTGGATTCCATGGGATTGGACAATATCTCATTTCGAATCCCATCTAATTTCATTTAATTCCGCCAAAAAAGAGATTCAAAAGTATTAAAAAATTTTAATATCTTTTAATCCTTTTTCGTTTGCTGGGGAACGAGCCCATGCGGTGACTCGATTGTGTTCCAGCCTCGGCACAGACAACGCAATGGGGAGCCGCGTTGCATTGGCCGATCTGGTGGTCCCTGGCCGCACATCTAAAGCAGGACCCCGTTTGATCCTCCGGGAAGCCGCATGTACTCTTAACATGAACATATCGCCAGCACTTAAAACACTGGACTGGTCTTTTTTTCAGTAATTCTGTGCGAGCGACTGTCCATCCAATTTTTATTCGTTCTAAGTCAGAGATCTTGAGCGCGACGGTCAGAGGGCACTTAATCCAGACTGAATTAAGTCCGTTCCGCAACGGTCTTATGTTGCCGATTTTTATATCGGCCTCGTCGCAGTCCCCGATGACTGAGATCTTATCGAGAATATCTGATTTTGATATCGAATCGTCAAAATTCCAAAGGCGAATCTCGCCCGTCGTTGTTGGTCTGTTGATCCGCACAGTATTGTTATGCAAGACCTCTCTGAGTTTCTTGGAGAGCGCATCAGCCTTGGAGGCACCGTTTTCACCGGGGATCTCAATGATAAGACCACCGTTGATGCCGCGACGTATTTTAGAGTCTTCAATTCCCAGAGACCTCAATTCTATCCTTTCGCGTGCTTGTTTTAGGATTCCCGCATATGAGACCTTTTCCGGATCTACACTAGTTATCGTCACAGCCGCAGATTTAGGCGGTCTGCGGCGAGGAGTGCTGCGGGGAACCTTAGCTACCGCGTTAGTGGCGTTTTTAGGATCACGACGCTGCGCACTACCTCCAGGGACTTCCTTGTGAGGGGTCTTGGAGGTCTGAACTTGTTGAGCGTTCGCATCCTCGAGCAAACCGCTCGGTTTCGTTGTCGAATTGGAGGGTAATTGACGTCTACGATCAGCTAGTTGTGACATTTGCTTATTAATCTGACTGATTTCTATGTCCACATCATATACTCCTCTACTTCCTCGCTGGGCGTATCGTCGTGAGAATCAATGAGAGATATACTCGATTTCCGAGTAACTCGGGATTTAGGATCTTGTTTATCGCTCTCAGTTTCGATATTCCTGGGATGGTCAATCTTTCGTTCCTTAGTTGGAACTTTTAGGCGATTTGAGCCAGTTAGTAATTTACTGTCTGTTATCGTTGCTGGCCTCTTCGTAGTAGGCCTTTGCGGTAGAGAAGGGAATTCCAATTGAGCTCGACGTCGGTCAGAAACATCGGCGTTGAGTCCCGTCTGAGATGCAGGCGAAGGAAAATCAACCGAAGGCGAGGGTAGGGTATCTTAAATTTCCCCTCAATTTTCCGTCACTCTCGTCCATTTTAGTGATATGTGTCGACATTGTATTCTCCATCTTGCTCAAACGGTCGTGGAGCATCTCTAACTCTCGCTTGAGCAGAACATTCTCATTCTTAATTGAAGAAAGTTCCCTTTTTGTCTTCTTATCTTCACGTTTTAGTTCGCGAAGCTGGGAAGAGAGTTCGCTGTTTTGGACTCTTAGGGAGGAGATATCACCGGACTCCTCCAGTCTCTCACTAAGCACCGAGAATATCTCCGCGATGTTAATGAGCCCGCGTCTCATTGACCCACTCAGCGTTCCCTGAAAGCTGTTGCTTTCCTTCCTAATCGCTTTGATCTTTTTAATGAAGTCCGTTGTGAGTTCAGATAATTTATTGAATGGATTAACGAGATTCCCACTGTCCCTATCTACTATCTAGCGAAACCACTGCCAAGGGAACGGGCTTGGAAAAATTAGCGGGGAAAGAAGACCCTGTTGAGCTTGACTCTATTCTGGCATTGTAAGGAGACATGAGAGGTGTAGCATAAGTGGGAGATGGCAACATCGCCGGTGAAATACCACTACTTTCATCGTTTCCTTACTTACTCGGCTTCCAATTCTCGGCATCGGTATCCAATTTTTTAAGATCGTTCATGGGAATGACTTCCATACGAGTCCTGGCGTTCAGCGAAGTTGTAGCTGGGTTTCGCTTCGTGTCACTCGAGGCGTCTTAGATCTCTTGGAGAGACTTTTAGATGATGGAGGAGACATAACCTGTTTCGCGCGAGGTGAAGTCTTGGCTTTCCTCTTCTTTTTTGTGAGTTCGCTGTTTATCGAGTCATCGGAGACGATTATTATCGGGTCTGTTGGTAAATTGTCCTCCCGACTTTCAGTGAGCAAATCATTGCAATCGTATTCCATCTCATCCGCACGTCCGGTCTTTGAAACCTCGGAGTGCGGATGATCTTCATCATCGATAATCTCAATGTGCTCCGTCTCCGATTCGAAAAGGCGAAAGATGGTGTAACTTCCTTTTCCGGAGAGCTAGAACGGGATCCAACAGCACGACTTAGGATTCTTTTAGCTAAAATTATAGCTTGATTCGGCATATTTTCGGGTGCGAGCCTGACCTCTTCCTCGATTTTATCTGCGGTTTCCGTCTCCGTCAATAGTAAGTAAACAACCCGGTGTGTCTGCAAAATCCGTGGGACACGTAGACACAGGCGTTATTGGGTCAATCTCCTCGGTAGTTCTTACTTCACCGGAGCCCGAGAGTGGCTCCGGATTTGTCTTCCCGGTAGCAGGGCTTCCTCTGGTGCCCGGGGTCAACACCGGTCGTAATGAATCCGAATTTCCTTGCCCGTCGCTGGATTTTGATAAACCCGGTGGGAGTACCAACGACCCGGGGGGAGCCGGACAGTGCATTTCTGCACCCTCTCGTGCCTACCCCTGGAGATCCGAGCATCCTGGGGTAGTAGACTCTTATCTTTGTCATGTTGTGTAGCCATTTTATTATTTTGGACTAGTTACTCGAATGCACTCCGTCCTAAGTGCATTCTAGGACAGTTCGCAAATAGCTATATACGCCTTCTCCAGGGGCGCACTGTAAAAGGATGTTGGTAGCTAATCCTGCGTACGCGGCGAGAAAAGACGTAAATGGAACAGCTAATTGCTTGCTAAAAGCAAGCCCAAACTCAAAATACCGTCGAAGATGGGAATATCCTATGCAATTATTTCCGAAATTACGGAGTTACATTCATCAGAGCTATCCAGGAGATGTACAAACTTTGCAGTAAAATGATAAATATCATAATTATATTTTCAAGATTACGTGTACGCATGTTTACAAAATGTCTTGGAAAAAATTTAATCGAATTTAATTGAAGAATTTGAAAAAATAACAAGTTTTGCAAAACTAAAACTAAAACTTAAAACTAATTACCTGATGTGGCATTCGACAAATTCTGTTTTATTTCATATTTCATATTATTTATTTCCATTCTTTATTTTATTTTATATTCCATATTTGGTATTCTTAATTGCTTCATTTCTTTTATTTGTCATATTATATCAGGTAATTTACAATGTAATATATTCTAACTAACTTACAAGAAAAACGTTATCTTGATGATCAAAAAGGGGTGAGCCGCAGCAACACAGTGTCAATAAAATAAATTACATGTGCTAACAAATGTGATGCTCATGTATTATTCATAATATTTATAGATTTTAATTGTGGATTGCACAGAGCATCGATAAACGTGTAGTGTAATAATGCAAACGTCATTCGATATGAATGAGGACTTAGAACCATCGTGAAACGGCAGTCGTTCTTGCGGATCAGCCTTAATGAACAAATTCCCTAGTGTACGCTTGATCAAGTTATCCATCACGTATTTCTTGATCCCGGTTCAAATGTTATCGTGCGTGTCAAGAAAAACGTAGACAAACCGACCTCATAGAAGTTAGCCGGACAATTTCGACTTACGACATTTTTTTTTACGAATCGATTGTTAGTCGTTTGTTATTGATTGTTAGACTAATTAGAACGTTTGTTAGTTAATAGTTTTTACGTAATCACAAAAATAATTTTTAGTGTTAATTTAGCCGGTAAATATAGAATTCTTTACAATTTTTTATTCAAACCGAGGTCAATCGATGCGGAATTGTTTGTTAGTTCCGAATATACTAAGTAAAACGTTTGTTAGATCACGGTTTCGCTAAAAAAAGCGAAAAACTGTATATCGTTTAGCTGCCGGAGAGTGGGGGTGAGACGTAGAATATGTGGTGGTTTCGGAACGCATTACGTAATAGTTTATCAACACGGGAAACGTGCTTAACCTATTTTCAATTTATTTGTCAGATTTGTCGTCCAGTTCATATACAGAGAGGCGGAAAAGCCGCCGGTGTCATTCTCATTGATTCGCATTAATTGTAATTTATATTAAAAACTAATCTTTCTCTGACAACAAATAGTAGGTATACAAATATATCACTGATATTTATTTCAGCTTGTACTTCCGGCGCAACCTACTGTGATAAATATTCCGGAATCTTTGGCATAGCATTTTACTACGACGCAGTTTACGAATATTCCGAACCGAGATTATTACGAACAGAGAAACCTCAACGGAGTAAAGTGAATAATACCATAGAGAAAACAGTAAACGAAGTAAATATATGCAGAGATGTCGCGGACGGCTTGCGTATATATTTCGATTTCGCATATTACCTCATCTCCTGTTATATAGGTAAGAAAAAGAGCAATATATTTTTCTGTAAAATCTTCCTTGCTAAGCAACGAACAAGCAATCGTTATTCCAAAGGAAGAATTAATGAGTAAAATTAAGGCTAGTATACATAGTCGGTTCTTATTTCAAGACAATGGCTTAAGGTTGATAATACGGCTCTGTTACATCTAACAATCGAGTGATTAGTTTATAACATCTCTCTCTCTTAAGATTATACTCCAGCCGGTCTTAAATATAAAAGATCCGACAATGAAATACTACCCTACAACTTTATTAAGTATTCCATTAAGATCTGCTGTGAGAAATTGATCAATCACAATCGAATGTGAGAAAAATAATTAACTATGATTGATTAATTTCTTAGGACTTAAGGATTACTACACCTATTGTATAGATTAAACCTTAAAAAATTTCGACATTTTTCTTGACCACAAGTTAATAAACCTGTTAAAAAAAGAAACCACTTAACACGCGAATTTAGTTCAAATAATTTATGTACAAAATTCGGACGTGAAATAAATTTGTTCTACCTCGCTTTTTTTACTTCGGTAGAACATTCCTAATTTGACCGAATAAGTAACATTTATTTCGCCACCAATAATTCCTAATTTGTAATCTACAGTCGCAATAATCCATAGTAGATTTGGTAGAATATTTCTGAATATTTCTGAATTTTGATATCGGGTAGACTTCCGAAAACGGCCCCCCTCCAATTTCGATGAAACTTTGTGAAAAGCTTCGTTTTGGGTTAAAATGAAAGCCCTTAAAAGGAATTTTGGCGACTCCTATGATAAAGCCATTTTTTTAGATAAAATGATAAAAAATATAGGAAAATCTTCGTAATTCTACAGGATGTTATAAAATGAATATATACTGTTTGTATTTAATGATTTAATGTTTTTATTATATACTTACAGCAGAATACATAAATAATATGCTTTGTAATATATTACACTTTCCACGCGAACCGAGGTTCACGCACACCCCCCCGTGCTTTCGGGGGAGGTGCGGTAGTCCCGAAATAGTTCACGCATACACTTTCCACGCGAACCGAGGTTCACGCACACCCCCCCGTGCTTTCGGGGGAGGTGCGGTAGTACCGAAATAGTTCACGCATACACTTTCCACGCGAACCGAGGTTCACGCACCCCCCCCCCCCCGTGCTTTCAGGGGAGGTGCGGTAGTCCCGAAATAGTTCACGCATACACTTTCCACGCGAACCGAGGTTCACCCCCCCCCCCCCCCCCGTGCTTTCGGGGGAGGTGCGGTAGTCCTGAAATAGTTCACGCATACACTTTCCACGCGAACCGAGGTTCACGCACACCCCCCCCCCGTGTTTTCGGGGGAGGTGCGGTAGTCCCGAAATAGTTCACGCATACACTTTCCACGCGAACCGAGGTTCACGCACACCCCCCCCGTGCTTTCGGGGGAGGATAAAAACATAAAGTCATTAAATACAAACAGTATATATTCAATTTATAACATCCTGTAGAATTACGAAGATTTTCCTATATTTTTTATCATTTTATCTAAAAAAATGGCTTTATCATAGGAGTCGCCAAAATTCCTTTTAAGGGCTTTCATTTTGACCCAAAACGAAGCTTTTCACAAAGTTTCATCGAAATCGGAGGGGGGCCGTTTTCGGAAGTTTGTCCTTGATATCTTTGGACCATTGAATACTTTTCTAGAAACATTATGTATCCTGTACATATTTTCTCGATAACGAAAAATGTTTAAATGTTTGTAAAAAAATTATCTTCATTCCAGGACACTCAACGAGCTCCGGGCTTTCCCTATCGATGACGACGGTGAATGTCTGCCAAGGATATGCGCCAGAAAATGAACAAGATCTTTTCAACAGAAAACTGAATCGCCCAGCATGCCGAGTATTTTCCGCAAGAAGTAAACTCCCCTTTGTGTCTTATAGCAAGAAATTCTGTGTGAAAAAATCGAGTATCACGTCGGCAAGAGATTCGCGAGTGCAAGCACAAAAAATTGTTGTTAGACATAAATGTATAATGTTGTTTCAACGAATGTTAACTTATTTTTTTATTGCGCTAGCTCTGTGAGTGACGTGTAAATTATTTTGTTTAAATATTAACACGGTCTGAGGAGTTTAGAGATGAGAAAATACGAATGTTTTTTCACGTTTTGTAAAATTCGGATGTCCATTGTGTCTGCACTCTCGCAGCGTTGGAATTTTCTCACTTTCTCATGATCCTCTTTAGGTAAAAGAAAAGAAAAAGAGTAAATTCAAAACGCCATGATTAACAGTAATTAATGTTTAATTTTGAAGTCTGTCACTTTACATAGTAATAAACAAACGTCATAGATCATATATCATATCAAATTGTGTATCGCATATCCGCATATACATATATATATAATACACAAGTGTTTTCTCCTCGTAGAATAATTTACAAAATCAGACTTTCTAGAAATACAGATATCCTGTTGCGTCCTGCTCCTGCTCGGTTCTGTTTTCCGTTATTTTTTTCTTTTTTTTTATATAATCACAGCTTATCTTGATACATAAAAAAAACATTGCTATTGTATTTTCCTTTTTCCGTTCGATAATTAATCGACACAATCAGAGAGTTTCTCTGAGATATTCGTAAACTGCGATATGAGAGTTAAGGTTTCTCTGGGATATTCGTAAACTGCGTCGTAGTGAAATGCTGTGCCAGAGATTCTGGAATATTTATCACAGTAGGTTGCGCCAGAAGTATAAGCTGAAATAAATATCAGTGATATATTTGTATGATATTTGTTTTCAGTGAAAGATTAGTTTTTAACATAAATTACAATCCTTGTATAATTTTAATTTAAATATGAAAAATAAATAAAATGCAAACAGCAGGAATAGTTTTTAGTTGTTGAAAAATGTATCCGGCACAAACGCTTTAGGAGCTTATATCTATAATATATATGTATATTAACTAAAATTTAATTACTAGCTTACCTTGATCTTATTACTCATTAGGTCATAATCCTGCTCTAGAATCCGTTTTAATGTGCTATCTGTAGCAAGATCATCGCCTGGTTTCATACTGGCTCCAGATTGGCTACCACCACCCACTGTGTTCATCGTCACTTGTTTCACCCATGTAATCAGAACTACTCTCTGTATCCTCTTCTATGTTTACGTCCTATAAATTACAAATGTAATTCTTATAAACTTTTCTTACTTTCGCAGTCCTCGATCTGCAATATCATACGGATAAATTAAATCATGCGGTAAATTAAACCTTTCATAGCGCGGCAACGTTAAGAAAATTACGCCCTCACAACACGATAGTCAATCAGCGTTACACATATTTTTCAAGTTATTGCTACTATCTCTTTCTGTTATTAAATTATAAAAGTTCTGAAACGTCCAAAATCAAATTTGTAACTTGAAAATGAAACTTACTTCCGTATAATAATCAGCGTGTTGGCCTGAACTGCCATCTTCGGAAATTCCGATCGTAGATGATGCAGCTCGACTGCCACCGCTTCTCGCTCTACGACGAGGTTCTTGATGCTCTGTTTCGTTTCGATTAAGCTCTTTAACATCTTATGGCTTCTCTTTTTGCGTTTGTCCCAAGACAGATTCCAACCCTTACACAATGATAAAATATATTTATATTTCTTTAATGTGTACTTTAATATGATTTGTACAAGATTAAATAGCTTCGCTAATGCTTTTCTAACTTACTTGGAAGTGCATGAAGTATTCCACTGCTTTTCTACCTCTTAAGGTGATCCTAAAGCCGTGATCCTAGCCGGTTTTTTTCAGTTTTTTTCTTAGCACTAATCTTTTAATTGGCTTTATAGAAATGCAAAATTCTTGTCTAGAATTAAAGTACGCATCAAAATCTAGGTCATGGTGGTCGAATTTATATGTGGTGGTCGTCACGTATAACCAAAAATATTAATTTTTTTTCGTTTTCGATATAAATTCGATTACCATGACCTAGATTTTGATGCGTACTTTAATTCTAGACAAGAATTTTGCATTTCTATAAAGCCAATTAAAAGATTAGTGCTAAGAAAAAAACTGAAAAAAACCGGCTAGGATCACGGCTTTACGATCACCTTAATGACATCAATGACATCAAGCATCTGCAAACAATTTTATAGTTAGTTTAAACTGCGAGTTTTAGTACGATGACAAAATTACTTATATCTACTTGTACATACAATAAAAGTTTATTTCTATATTTCATAAATCTGTAATTTGATGTAATTGTTCAAATACAATTTTAGTAGGTTACCTCTCTACTTTTGCAATCTATATCTCTTTCATATTGCAAGGATACTTTTTACTAAGTTCAGAATTAAATTTGCATTTTACACTTACCTATATTTTTGCACGTGAAATGTAGCCAGGTATTACGCATAAACAAATCTGATAAATAAATTGAAAATAGGTTAAGCACGTTTCCCGTGTTGATAAACTATTACGTAATGCGTTCCGAAACCACCACATATTCTACGTCTCACCCCTACTCTCCGGCAGCTAAACGATATACAGTTTTTCGCTTTTTTTAGCGAAACCGTGATTTAACAAACGTTTTACTTAGTATATTCGAAACTAACAAACGATTCCGCATCGATTGACCACGGTTTGAATCGAAAATTGTAAAGAATTCTATATTTACCGGCTAAATTAACACTAAAAATTATTTTCGTGATTACGTAAAAACTATTAACTAACAAACGTTCTAATTAGTCTAACAATCAATAACAAACGACTAACAATCGATTCGTAAAAAAAAATGTCGTAAGTCGAAATTGTCCGGCTAACTTCTATGAGGTGACAAACCGCGATATAGTTCACTTAGTTTGTTAACAATAACCACTTACCGTGATACGTGAATTTGGGATAGGAAAGATAGGTGATGTGACATAAATATAAAGTCGCATATAATAAATATGAATAATAACAAAAG
The DNA here is from genome assembly GCF_030848805.1 of Temnothorax longispinosus. Taxonomy (NCBI): domain Eukaryota; kingdom Metazoa; phylum Arthropoda; class Insecta; order Hymenoptera; family Formicidae; genus Temnothorax; species Temnothorax longispinosus. The sequence continues at coordinate 15,486,303 of NC_092360.1, read as the reverse complement.
AAACGGTAAACATTGAGCATTGACGAAGAGGTCCAGAAATAATTATGTATAACATGTTCGTGAAAATATAACAATAATAAACGAAAGATCGTTTATTTAATAAATAAATTGTGTGTTTTATTATAGTTTGTTTTCCTTCCACATCCAGATTCCTGAAAGAAAAACTGTTAATACATATAATAGATACATTACCCAGCGTGCGTATGCGAACATAACCTAGGATGTCATGTGGTCCTTATAAAAAGATTTTAATATAATTATTAAAATGCCACTGCACGCTGAGCATACATGTCAAACCTCTTCGTATATTGACCAAGGACACACATAAAAGCAATATACAATGCAAATATCGTAATCAAAAGTAATAATGAAAGTAATAATTAACGGCTGCTAGTTATACCAAGCAGTGATAGAAGTATGGGGTTACAAAACTTATTGCTCGTACTATAAATATTGTCAACTTAAGGAATGATTAAATTGTATACAGACTAAGGGTGCCTCCCCATGCAGGACGGAATCTCGGAAAACGGAATCTCGGAATCATTCTGATTGGTTAGTCCCATGAGGCTATTGGTTAGCCTCATGGGACTAACCAATCAGAATGATTCCGAGATTCCGTTTTCCGAGATTCTGTCTTGCATGGGGAGGCACCCTAAGTAGTGATGGGGAAGGTCTGGGGGATAGGGAAGAGAAGATTTGGGAAAGACTGGAGAAAAAGACTGTGGCTGTTTGATAGACTGGTATAGACGGTGTTGGGTTATGGAGCGGAAATATGGGGATGGAGAGAAAGGGAAGGAATGGAAAGGATGGAAGAAAGGTATATCAGATGGGTCTTGGGAGTGGACGGGAGAACACCGTGGTATCTTGTTAGGGAGGAGCTGCAAAGGGGGAAGCTAAGAGGGAGAGCAGGGATGAGGGCATGGAGATTTGAGAAAAAGTTAGAGGAGGGTAGAGGAAGTGAACTGGCGAGGCTATGTTGGGAAGAGCTGAAGGGAAGGGAGAAAGAAGAGAAAGCAGGCTCAAGCTGGGAAAGAGAAAGAGGAAAGTTCTTCGAAGACAGAGGAGTGGAGTTAAAAGAGTTGGAAAGGCTGAGAGAAGAAGGTGGAGAGGAATGGTTTATTAAGCTGTTTGGAGGAGATAAGGAGACGCAAAGGAAAGAGAGATGGGAGAGGATCGAGAAATCAGGTTATAATAAATGGTACAAGTTTATAAAAGGAGAAGGTATCCCGGGATATCTGAAGAAGGGATGGGGTGAGAGTAGATGGAGAAGAGTGGCAAGATTTAGATTAAGGAATGAAATAAGAGAAAGCAGATACTGGGAAGTGAAAGAGAAAAAGAAATGTAGGTTATGTGAACATAAGGAGGAATCGTGGGAGCATGTATGAGAAGAATGCAGGAAATGGGAATCAGGAAATAGAAGTTGGCAGGAAGCGGTGGGATGGGTACTGGATGAGGAAGGGGGAAAAGAGAAATGGATGATAGAACTAGAGGGGGAAAGAATGAGAGGAAAAGGAGAGTCGGAGGAGTTAGAAGAAAGAGGATGGGAAAAAGAGGGAGTGGGCCAAATAGGAAAGAGCTGAGACAGGAAGGAAGGAGGCTGAAGGACGGAGTCGCGGCAGAAACGGAGGAAGAAGAAGAGGGATGAAGAGGACTACGGGGAGGGAGGGTAAACTTTTGTGAGGTCGCAAATGGCCAGGCATAGGGGAAGTGAATTTTTTGTAAGAGGTTTGGGTACGTTCCTCATAAAAACGCCTTGTAAACCCTGCGGGGAAATACAATAAACATTACATACATACATACATAAGTAGTATGCATACTGTAGATAATGCTTCCAATAGAAAAAGCCAACAGCATGTCTGAATTTGACTCAGAAATATTACATGGTATATACATCCCATTATAGCAAAGAGCAGTTTTAAGGTTACCACATAAATATAAATCGACTTATATCAAATTAGCTAGATTATGCAGCAATAAAGGCAACAAGAGAATTCATGCATCATATTTAAATCAAATGAAAATCAAATGAGGGGTGAAAAATTACCATATTTGCAGTGGACACTGTTAAACAGTTATAATGACAATGTATGTACACGCTCCAGTAAGAACGTAAAATCGTACTGGTTATTAAGAAAACTCAACTAGTGTAATTCGTTTGAAAATTAACCTTTCGATATATTGATTGACTACAATTTTTAGAACTTTGAGAATATAACGCGGTATTAATATAAATCACATATCAATGAAATACATAGCTTAAGTATCAAGAAACTCAATTATTAATAGTCCGTTCACTTTAATAAATATATATCTGTTGCCGGAGATATTTCTTTCATAAATTCCAACACAATAATTATGCAAGACCAATTTCACTTAAACAAATTAGAAGCACTGAGAATCATTGAATATTTGTAACGCATAAGAGAAAACCTTGAAGAACAAATTATATTTGTGAAAGGACCATTAATGCAAAACATTTCAAAATAGAACATAATACAAGTATAAATTTAAAATCTAATTAATATATATAGAAGAAATGGAATAATGCATGGATTAATTTGGTATCTTACTAATGAAGAAAATAGATTTCAGAGAAATCAATGTTAAAAAAATTAAGTGGTTCTTAACCAATACATATACCCTTTTTTCCTTTTGTAATTCAATGCATTAATCCATAATAAACATGACACATATTCATATAAATTTCATCAATCGTGCATAACATGGTTTAACCATTGGATAATGTTTCTGAAATAATTATTCGTTTCGAAATGAACTTAGAGATATTCAACTTACGATAAAGAAAGAATACACTGACTATTGAATCGCAATAGAGTACATTAAAAAATGTGAACATGTACTATTTTACGAAATATTAACTTTACAGTTTCGATGAGTTAATTCTCAATTAATATCTTAACGAATCCTTACAATCTTTATACAACATACGTAATTTTACAATGAAAAGAAGCGAATATACTAAATACGCGTGGTTGCAACCAAATTCTTTTTATGCTTGATTACTCAAGTGAAATGAGAAGAATCTTATCTTAAACAGTGGCCACCGATTGATCGAAAAGATTGGATTGAATGCCTTGCCGAAACGCAAGAATGATTGTTATACATCCAAATTCCAATACGAAAGAAAGCTCTCGAATATTCTGGAACCAAAGATAGTCATTAACTAACGTTTGTAGCGACTTTATCAGTGGTCCCCTTACGAATAACGAGAGTTACCTGTGCGAGCTTTCACTTTACGTGAAAGTGACTCCAAAGAGGAGGAATACCGCCCTTCGGGTGAAAAGTCGGAAATATATTTCCATCGAATGTATTCTGCAATCGTCCTTCCTTCTTTAGTAATGGCGGATGCCTTTTCCTTATATCTGGCAATGGCAGATAATTTTCCAGTGTCGGTAGTCGCCTTTCCTTACGTCGTGCTGCCGTATTTAATATATTCGTCGTTGTAATTACGATTGAGTATAACTTGAAACGATTGATTTAACAATTCCATATCCTTTTTACAAAGAATAGTAGAAACGGGTAAAATGCACGACACGACTCGAAACGCGCGACTTTTGTGGACGAAAGATGTGGATGATGACGATCGTGAACGAAAGATATTGATACAATGACGATCGTTGCTACGCAAGCTCGATACTTCCGTAACGAACGCGGAAGTCAGGTATCGCAGCGCCATACGAACGCGGAAACCAAGTATTGCAGCGCCTTTGCGTGCGAAACATACGTACTACCAATGTCACTAGACCCATGTATTAGTCTCTATAGAGTGTTTACGTAGAGTGTTTACGGAATCAGTTGCTTACTGGCGAATACCATAGATGGCAACACGCCATTTTTCATTCGTCGATAAATCGCTGTGTTTTCAACAGACAAGTATAAGTTAACATAGAACATAAAATTAAGACATAGGACATAATATCTATAACGTGAGCTACATTAGGACCAAGTATTTATTTCAATGATGCATTCGCACTTATGTCTAGTCGCAAAACATGTGAGAGGTACCCTGGGAGCCTTCTCGCAACACATCTCAGCATTGATCAAGCTTTTAAAAATTGTATCAAGTAACTGAGATGTATCACGATCCACTCCATGCAACTCCACACAGGTAGTTGCTAACAAGGTTTACGTGTTCAACTTGCATATGCCACATAATCACTGCCGCATATTCAATATATATGGTAATAAGGGTCCTTAAATTAATAGAAAAGCACTCGAGGCATATGACGCACAATAATCCAAAACTTAACTAAAGTTATAAATAAAACTTAATATTACAATAACTCTTGATCATTGGTAATGTGAATATGTACAAGTCAGTGATATCCGTACAAACGTACCTTTTTTTTAAAAAAAAGGTAAAGAAAGGCGCCAAGTACACGCATAGTAGTGTATATATTGTTACTTCGAAAAAAAAACTTGCACATTGCTTCCTTATAGTTTTTAAGTGTGCAAGTAGAAACCTGCACATTGCTTCCTCTATGAGGAAGCCTGTTTTTGTATGCATAATTATCAGTAGATATTTATTAATTTGGCTTCCTCATAGAGGAAGTACTGCAGGTTTCTACTTGCATACTTAAAAACTATAAGGAAGCAATGTGCAAGTTTCTACTTGCTCACTTAAAAACTATGAGGAAGCAATGTACAAGTTTTTTTTTTTTCGAAGTAACAACATATACACTACTATGCGTGTACTTGGGGCGCCTTTCTTTACCTTTTTTTTAAAAAAAAGGTACGTTTGTACGGATATCACGCCTTTTTGTAGTATTACGCATTTTATAAACAGTATGTACAGGGTGTTATTTCAAGGTATAATATTACCACTTTGTTTTTTTTTCGAGGTAACAACATAATACATATACACTACTATGCTTGTACTTGGCGCCTTTTTTTACCTTTTTTTTGAAAAAGGTACGTTTGTACGGATATCACGCTTTTTTGTAATGTTACGCATCTTAATCTTAACAGAAAAAAATTACACCTTATAAAGAAATGTGTCTGAAGTTGTTAATAGGGACAAAAAATGATTTGAAAATGTTCTTTATCAATTCTTTTACAGACTGCAGAGAGAGTATTACAAGATACATGTGGTGCAACGATAAAAGTAAAGTTTTATGGAAATGCACCTATCGGATTCTACAAATACAAATATCTTAAGAAGCTTTGCGAGCAAGGAAGTTATGGCTCCTAGATGGTCACCACGGCCATATTGGATTCTTACTATCGAGGCGAGGAAAACACCCAATTTTGTTGTGCATGCCATTTTCAAATAAAAAGACATTTCAATAAAACATCACTATAGATCGTTTCAGAACACTTCCGAAATTGGCTGAAAACTACCCTTTTCTCTCGACAATAAACAAACAGCCATAAAACGAAGCCTAAACATACGGGAAAAACAGTCGTTTAACGACTATCGAAAGGAGGTGAAAACGTTCCTTCCGCATGCAAATCTTACTTTTCGGCCAATTTTACGACTTTCACGAATACGTTAAACGTTAGAGCACAAGCACAGAGCGAATAATAAAGAAATAGCACGCACAACAAAATAGGTTGTCAACATGTCACAAGACAGAATTCTCCATTGAAAAGAGTGAGAGAAAAGAGTTCTGATTTCTGCCGCGACGGTACGTCGCCACCGTCAACGCAGAGTTCTCGGCTGACCATCCAGGAGCCTTATGGTGCTAAAATATTTTATTTCTTAGTCAAACATATGGATGGAGATATCAACAATAACGTAAAATACCAGTGGTTGGATCATGAAGAATTAGAAAAAGTATTACCTACTGGAGTACAACAGAGTATTTTACAATTTATGTTTACGTAAAGAATAAAATAATAATATAAAATATTGAACTCATTCTTTGATCTCTTATTATTAATATTGTCTATTATTACCGTAATATTAACATTATAGTTAGAGAAATATTTAAAATAATTGCAAATACAAAATAATAGAATAACGGACAACGAGAGAATCAAACCTTCTTGAATTAACGACGGTTTGTCTATCTTCGTTCTTTACGCCTAGTGCCTTTGGAAGCGGAGCAGCTCCTCCGGTCATTAAAACCAAGAACATTTTCTTTGCTTTTGCGCTATTCGGAAAATCGACAACCACACCGCCATAAAAGCCAGCTTTTGTGGCTTGTGCCGTGATTAATTCAACCTGTTCACCGTTCTTTGGATAGAATTGTAACACTGCTCTTGCGCTTCTTGACAGGCATGCATACAACGTTGAGAAGAAACGATATAAACGTTTTGTAGGATTGTGCGAAGTTTTGCTTGCATAGCACAACCACTGAAGCGCAGAAATACCGACAGCCCCATCAAACGTACCAGCTTTAAATGGCAATCCTTGACCTATATCTCCCAAAATTAAGTCACCATCTAATTCTCTTTCATCAACAGCAACGTCTAAAAATAATGTGTTAATATGATTATATATCAAGATATATATAATATATATATATATATATATATATATATATATATATATATATATATATATATATGTTGTGACGTTGCGGCTCGCCGCACCGTCGCGGCGCCCCGCCGCCGTCACAAGGCGCGGAATTTCGCGCCCAGGGACGGACCAGGGAGGCAACGACGAGATCTCCAGGGGTCGTATTTAATCGCGTTTCCGCATTCTGATTACCTTCTTTTGTTTTTATGCAATGTAATACGCGCGGCACCTCACCCACACCACGGCAAACCTTCGAGAGAGTACTTGGCGAAGGAAATCAAGGACGATCGATAACCAAGGAGGGGTGGCAAACGCGGAAGCAGCAGAGATCGCGGGCTGGCGAGAGCAACGCGGCAGGCGGGCGGCACGTGTGGCAGCGACGGACGAGGCCGCCGATAGCGGGGCCCCAAGCGCTTGGGTAAACACCCGGCTTCAGCAAATGATCTCCACAAAACACCGACCCACGGGGTGGCTGGCCACCGCCCCAGGGTCAAACCGGAGGCACACCGGCACGAGCGAAGTTCCGTCCGCCGCTAAGGACAAAAATTTGAGGAGTCGCACGCCGCCGAGGGACCGTTGCCCGCCCCCGAAAGATCTCGTATCGACAGCACTGCGCCGGGACACCGCGGGCTTGCAAGCTCGCGCCCGATTGGCTCGCGCGCCCCTCAGGAAGGGGTTCCGTATCGATTCCGCAATCGAGCGGGTTTAGCGTTTCACTCTCTGGTCGTCCGTCGGCGAGATACGTTTTGTTAAGATACGCGATAGCCACCCCGAGTCGGGTATTTCGATCGTTGTCTGGCGGATCGAGGATCGTTGGTGGAAGGTGACGGCGAGGAGCCCAGGAGGAGGCGTATCACCGGTGAGGTTGCCCGTAAATCGCGATATGTAAAGCCACGACACCGCCCTCCGGTGCACGCTCTCGCTCGGGATAACGCATGTCAAGATCGAGTGTAATTTCGCGATCGATAACGAGAACGAAGGGCCTCGGGATGGTATCGTGGTCGCGGAACCGTGGTACAAGCGTTATGGCGAATCCCTGGAGGTCGCGATAGGCGTTAATGAGTTCGATATCGCGAGTATATCGCGTTGTCCTCGCGACCTTGGTGTACGGCCGCCTACGGGCCGGTATTTCGTCAATTGCGTTACCGTTTCTTCGCGTCGGGAAATTCTTGTGTTCGAGCGTCGGTGTTAGCGTATCAATTTGTGTTCGGATCTCGTTATTACGGGTTGATAATTGTGCTCTCGCGTTGAGAAACTTTGCGTCCGGTATTACTTGCGTTACGTCCTATGGCGTCCCTGCTCGCGACCACCTCGAATTTTGCGTCGGGACGTCGATGGCAGTGTTAATTGCGGTCGAATGTCGTTCCCGCCGATTGATTAATTATGTTAGACTTGTACTCGCGTTAAGAAATTACCGGCGTTCACACGCTTCGTGCGTTTAGATGTTACTTGCGTAGTTCTTCATGGCGTTCCGTGGTTATTAGCGATATCGCGACTTTGGTATTTCGCGTTGACCGGTATTCCGCCTCATTGGAGAAGCGCATTAATCCAGTATTTTGCGTTAGTTATCGTATTCTTTGCCTGGTTAAATGACTCGGCGCCTCCCCGTTGCGCCCGAGCAGAATCACTCGCGTTAGGTTAAGATATCATTGCGACAGAGTTTTTGTACGGTTTTCGACTCGAATTATTAATTGTTTGAGAATAGAGCCTTCAGCGTGTTTATTAGAGACTCAATTAATACTCCGTGGGTGTCTCGCGTCCGCATTAATATTATTTCTGTTAGATGAATCCAGACACCCCAGCCACCGGCTATTCTTGATTTATTTATTGAATTTATCTTGTGTTTGATCGAAGCCGGATGGATACACGTTGTTATTTTCTCGACAACCAGTACTCAATAAATGTTACTTTCTTTGTTATCTGACTGAGTATGAAATTAACGTGTCACCCCGCCGAAAATCGCGCTGCTCTTCATTAACCCCGCCCGTGATTAGGTCAAGCTAGCCGATTCCACGCACCTCTACACTTCGTTTTGCGTCTCGTTTAGGTTTTCGCGATTTCGTGGACGCGAATGTACGCGTCTGGCGCCCAACATTCGGAACATTTCGTGGAGTATCGGAGGTGCGAGGAAATCACTGGAGAGGCCGACCATCCCGCTCTCCTAAGTCCTTTTGATCCGGCACACGCCCCGGAGCGGTCCGGGAGTGCAAAAAGTCGTGACAATATATATATATATATATATACGCATATGTTACATATGCTGTAAAAAAATATTCTTAAAATATAACTGTATTGCACCATAATTAAAATACCAAGCATAGCTGAAGAGATGTCCACACCTATCCATACGTGTCCCTGATCTTCCAATATACTGCCACTTGTGAGACCTGACCCACAACCGATATTCAAAAGCAAGCAGCTCTGATCTTCAGGTAGCACAAGAACTTCTGTAGCACGTTTAGACATCTGTACTTTAATTTCTATTATACGAGAGCTGCAAAAACATGGATTTTATTATGAAGATATAATAAATATCTAGATAATTCGTATAAAAATTTCATATAGACTGTTGTGCGGCGAAGGTCAACGATCCCGAATTGCGACACCTAGCTGTCAGCGTTGCTTCCGGATCTTGCCAAACTCACCTGAGGTGGCATTCCGGGTTTCGCAAGTGACACCCAGGTCACTCGCCCGGAAGCAAAAGCGCTGAGTCAGCACCGCGGAAGCTAACGCGCGAGAGATAAAAGCCCGCCCTTCCGAGAAGCGGCGGGCAGTTTGGAACGAAAAGCTAGATCACGCGCAACCGAATGTAATCGACTACACGAAGCCCGCAAGTCAGGGCAGTAGATTAAGAACACCTGTGTAACAAGATATCTAAGTTTATTAAACGCTATTCTACAAAAGATCTGGATTCGTGTGTCTTCTCTCTCCCGGCGGATTTCAAAGAACTCCGTGCCGACCCTGCAACCCCAGGCGCGGCACAACAATTGGTGGCAGCGGTGGGATATCTGCCAACCGGACGAGAAGACATCCTGCCAGATCTACGGCATCCTGAAAAAGGGAACGGATCATAAAGCGGCGGCAAAACACCCCGGAGAGGAACAGCCAGCCGGATTCCGAGTGAGCAACACGTGAGACAACGGTAGCAGCCGCCGAGTGTATCAGCGACATCGGAGAGGCCCCGACCTACCGCACGGACTCGCCAGCCCGAGGCAACGCCACAGGGACGCACCGAGCCAGCGAAGCAGCGCAGCAGGGATACAGCGAAGCAGAGACGACACAAAGCAGCGGAGCGGCCCTGCAGGACTCCGACACAGCAGAAAGCGGACACCATGCGTTGCGCGGCGATACTGTAAGTCCGAATCAATTTGTAAGCCGACTACGGTACGCGCCGAGCGTAGAAATAGCGAGCGTTCCCCGCGATCGAAAGTCAAAAGAAACTTCGCGATTACAGCAACTACAACCGCGAAAGCCGAAGGAAGTTTCGCGATTACAGGAGACAAGTGTTAAGCGCCAATAGATGTCGGACGACTTGTCCCGGCATCCCCCTATTAGTAACGCGTCCTTCGTGTTGAGCGAGCGCGCGCAACAAGCAATCGAGAATAGCATCCGAAACCGTTTTCGCGCCGCACGACGTACAGACCACGATTCTTTAAACCGCGTGCGACGAAACTTAGACGCGCAACTTGCCGACGACGATACGCCAGTGCTCGGATTGCACCCCAACGTCATTATAGAACGCGAATTTGAATTTTTAGACGCTAGCCTTTGTAACACGAACGAGCAACCGCGAGATAGCCTAGCGGACGAACACAGTAACGATCACAACAGTGACACACGCATACGGCCCCTGACCGACGGTGACACCTCGGCCGATACTCAAAGCGAGTTTCCGTTTGGTGAGATTGACGAGAGTTTATTCTCAAACGACCCCATTGACCAGCCGGACAAAAAACCGCGTAGAAGCAGACCATACGTTAGCCGAACCCCTAGCAGAGTATCCTTGCGACGAGAATTTTCATTAACCTTTTACGAGAGCGATATATTCGACCCCGAGGAAGAGGATTATACCCCCCGGGCTAAAACAATGAGCCAGCCACGAGCTGCCGCGACAATCACGCCGCGTGAGGACATAACCTCTGCGCAAAATAACGCCGAAATGGAGCGGCCCAGACCCGCGGAAAATGGGCAACCGTCCGAAACCGACCAAAGTCGAGCCCCCGAGCCGACGCAAATAAGCCCAGGAGCAATAGGCTCCGTGCTCAGCGACGTTTTGCGCATGATGCACGACATGCAGGATCGCATGAACCGCGCAGAGGCTGCAGAATTCGACCGCTCAGTCGAAGTCTTGCGCGCAATCCGCGACATACAGGACCGCGTGAGCCGACTAGAATCCTCGCACGACCGCCCCGACGCGCAAGAACGACGCGTACGGACCAGCCAGGGCCCGCTGGACGTGACCTACGGATGAACGCAGAGCGACATCCGTAGTCAGCCAGGGCACCACGTCGGATTTCTTAGCCTAAAGGAAGCCCGTAATATGATTCCCGAAATAAACGGAGAATCCAGAGAGCGCGTTCGCGAATTCATTAGCGCAAGCACGTACGCGATGAAGAATATTCAGCCCATAGATAAAGCCATGCTTCTAGAAGCAATCTTATGCACGAAGTTCAAGGGCAAAGCAATAACCGACTTCGACACGCGCGATATTCGCGATTTTGAACAGCTAAAACGCGAACTCGAAACGGAATATCTTGAAAAGCGCGGTATGACCCATCTGCAGCTAGAATTCAACTCGCTAAAACAGAAGGCGGGAGAGAGCGCGCAGGAATTTGGGCGTCGAGTCGAGAAACTAGCGAGAGAACTATATGAGGCCATGGAAGAGGGCCAAGGACACTCCCAAGAACAGCAGAAGGCGATTCTCGACAGCATCAAGATGCAAGCCCTGCACAATTTTCAAATAGGACTGCACGACGACATCAAAATGCTGGTCCGAGCGCAACGGTATCAAAGCCTACAAGAGGCGATAACCGGCGCCAACGCGGAGAAAAAGGTCAGAGGCCCCTCCCCGAGAAACGGACAGCCATCGTCAAGAAATAGACTCCTCGCGGAAGACGCCCGAAACGCGAGCGCAACCGTGCAATGCCATACATGCGGGAAGACCGGCCATTATTAAGCGCGAGATTGCCGCTCGAACCGGTATGCAAGCAAATACACACTGCCGAAACACACTGCCGAAAGCAGAAAAGCCCCATAGAATCAACACCATAAAGTGCACCTATTGCGAGAAGGTAGGGCACAAGCGGGACGAGTGTTGGTCGTTGAACGGACGACCGAAAACAGAGCGACCGCACCAACCGAAAAGGGAAGCCACGAAACAGGCGCCCGTAAGCACGGTGAGAAAAAATAAGTCGCAAGAAACGAGCGACGAGACATCCTCCAACAGTAGCAGTGAAGAAGAAGAGCGACCCAGGAAGGGTAAGGCACGCACCGCAGCGGAGTATCGAGTAACACAGATAACGGGGAAGCATAAAGTAGGCCCGTTGGATATGATAACTCTACCCATTCAAGAAGCGGAGAGAGGAAAAATGGATCTACTATTAGATTCAGGAGCGACTCTAACCTTAATCAAAGTAGGGAACCTACAAGGAAAAACGATGGTGCGAGAGGAAAAACTAGCACTGATCGGCGTAACCGGACACCAGATTCACACGATCGGAAAAATAAAGGCAACGGTGGATCTCGGGAGCAAAAGGATTCGCCACACTATGCACGTGGTCAAAGATAATTTCCCGATCGAATATGAAGGGATACTGGGAAACGACTTCCTAACAGAACATAAGGCCGAAATCTCCAACGCAACAAAACAAATAAAAATAGGTAAAGCCACATTTAAGCTCCGCCCGTATCGTAAGATGACCAGACCACCCCGCAGCGAAGCCATCGTGGAAGCGGCAACCGATCAAAACCGAATAGGCATCGTAAAAAACGGCGAAAATTTTATCGGACATTTCCTCGTAAAGCCGACCGAATCTAAATGCCCGGCCAGCATTTTAAACAAAGCCGAAAAAAGTAATATGAAAGCCGACGCGTTGAGCCGAAACCCGATACCGGAGGCATCGGCCGTGCAGGTGACACAGCAAGATAAGAACACGCCAAAGGAGTATACCAAAAAGAAAAAGCAACAGACACTATACAATTATCACGACTCGCCTACAGGAGGGCACCAGGGAGTCGCGCAAACATTAAACCGCAACCAATTAAAACGACGCAGACGACCAAAAAGCATTCATCGAAGAAAAGGGCTCACGCGCAACGGAATAGCAGCAAAAAGCAGTAAGCAAAGAGGAAAGATAAAAATACACACACATAATAATCAAACTCACACAAGTGTTACTCCCGACAAGGACGAACCAGGACCACGTCCCTCTGTCCTGTTGCGGAGTGTAGCGTCACCCGCAACGGGGGGGAGGGCACCACACTGCCAGGGCGGGCCACCGCATCATAAGGAGGAGGGGGCGAGGAACGCGCCTCGTCTCTCTCTCTCTCCCTCGCCTCGTCTCTCTCTCTCTCTCTCTCTCTCTCTCTCTCTCTCTCTCTCTCTCGCCTCGCGATCCGCAACAGCCGCCGCCCGAAAAGCCCTCCTCCAATACTCGCGCTGACAGGCGTCACAGAAAGAGGGTGTAAAATATTGCGTACACCGATAGCACCGCATATTTAAGAAGGCACAGATTTAAGAATCACAGAAGGCACCTAACACTGCCCGAAAGTAGCAGCCAACTGACGCGAAATTAAGCAGAGAAATTAAAAGAGGAAATCCGACACGGACAGACGTCAGCGAAACTTACTTAGGACTTTCAAACAAAAACGCAATCCGATGAAAAAATATATATATACGATAAAACGAAAAACGCTACGCGTCCACGCTAACCGTTTGAAAACCTTATCGAAAATTAAAAGGCAGAGAGAGGAAGCATAAGCAAAAGACGTAGCATAAGGACAGCAGCAATGAAAATAAACAAAACGTACAACTAATCATGGCGAGGGGTACCACGCCCCAGATCAGCCAGCATACGGGAACGGAGCGCAACCAGCGTCAGGAATAACACCATGGTATCAGGCGGCGTTCGTTGATCACGCCCCACCAGGAATTCACGCGTACCGACATCATAACACACACGAGCGTGAACAAGGTCCGGAACCCCCGACCTGTCGGGAACCACCAAAGCCGGACCACCAGCCTCCTCAGCCTCCTCACCATCCCGAATCTCATTCGGGTCCACAGCGCCAGCCCGTACCGGCACATATTCAAGCGGGGGCATATCGAGAAATTAAAACTTTACGAGACCGGTGACAGACTCAGACTGAAGCGACTCGTAAAGCAGTATAAAAGTGAAAATCCGTGGACAGACATCGTCAGCAGAAAATACGATTAAAAGTAGAAACGACTTCAGGAATACATCTAACAGGCCAAAAGGCTACGTAGTAACGCAGACGATGACAGCCAAGACGCATATGACAACATTCTCCGCATGACAGACGCCGACAATACACAACGAATATAGTATAAATTAAGCTGAACCAGGATGTAACCTCTATGAGAAAAGAAAGCACTAACGAAAACTTCATACCTCAGTTTTCTTTTTCCACGGGGGGAGGGATGTTGTGCGGCGAAGGTCAACGATCCCGAATTGCGACACCTAGCTGTCAGCGTTGCTTCCGGATCTTGCCAAATTCACCTGAGGTGGCATTCCGGGTTTCGCAAGTGACACCCAGGTCACTCGCCCGGAAGCAAAAGCGCTGACAGCTGAGTCAGCACCGCGGAAGCTAACGCGCGAGAGATAAAAGCCCGCCCTTCCGAGAAGCGGCGGGCAGTCTGGAACGAAAGGCTAGATCACGCGCAACCGAATGTAATCGACTACACGAAGCCCGCAAGTCAGGGCAGTAGATTAAGAACACCTGTGTAACAAGATATCTAAGTTTATTAAACGCTATTCTACAAAAGATCTGGATTCGTGTGTCTTCTCTCTCCCGGCGGATTCCAAAGAACTCCGTGCCGACCCTGCAACCCCAGGCGCGGCACAACAAGACATACCCATCTCTCTACAACTAATTTTGCATGTGAATATCTTAATGGGGACAAAAAAATGATTTAAAAATATTCTTTATCAATTCTTTTACAGACTGCGGAGAGAGTATTACAAGATACATGTGTGGTGCAACAATAAAAGTGAAGTTTTATGGAAATGCACCTATCAGATTCCACAAATACAAATATCCTAAGAAGCTTTGCGAGCAAGAAAGTTATGGTGCTAAAATATTTTATTTCTTAGCCAAACATATGGATGGAGATAGATAATATCAACAATAACGTAAAATACCAGTGGTTGAATGATGAAAAATTAGAAAATGTATTACCTACTGGAGTACAACAGAGTATTTCACAATTTATGTTTACGTAAAAAATAAAATATAAAATATTGAACTCATTCTTTGATCTCTTATTAATATTGTCTATTATTACCGTAATATTAACATTCTAAGGACTCCTAATATCCTTTTTAAAGGAAAATATTCCCCTTTACACAAACATTTATGCACAATCACGATTATTAAATTTCATGTTTGATATTCTTTAACAAAAAAAATTTTTAGGCACATATTTTTCGTTACTAAAGAAAATATTTTATGCATATATTATTTTTAAGTAGTAGATTGATTATATAGAAACAGACAAAAATTAATTAGATCAATTTTATCAATTTTTTTATTTATAATTAACATTATAAATTATAAAAAAAATTATTAAAATAGTGTTTTTTATGTTAACGAAGTATATCTTACAATTAGAATCTCCCGGGTCTCTTTCGTCCGGTATATTTAGAGTCATCTCTAACTTCTTTTCCTTGCCAGCGCCGCCTGGGTAATTCCATTTTAAACCACCAAATTTCAAAAAAATTGTTTGCACGACCATTTTGTATTTCATCAATAATTATTTTACGTATTTCCTATACCTTTAAGGGTACAAAAACAATTTTTTCAAATGAGGAGGACCTCCGGTTCCGGAACATAGAAGGTGACAGGTGTGAACATAGCGGAGATAAAGTGGTAGAAAAGCGTGGTTCAGAAAGAGTAAGAGAGAGCGAGAGTAGCGAGACAGTATGGGATGGAGGTGTGAGACGGCGGAGAAGAAAGAGTTAAGCGGGGGCGAGATCGGTTAAAAGGTGAAAAGTGAAGAAAGTGGCTGGAACGAAGTGACAGTTGAGGCATAGACGGTAAGTAATATAGAGGGGCGACAGAATGTAGGAAAAGGCGCGAAAGCGGGCATAGACTAGCTCAGTTAAAGAAGGGATAGCTAGGATATAGAAGGAATAGTTAGACGTGCACGCAGCCATAGGATACATAACAAGAAAGAGGGATAGGCAAATCAAGAACAGCGGATGGAGAAAGAGAAGGAAATAGAATCAGAAAGTGTACAACAGGGAGATAAAGGAAAGAAGGGGGAAGGCGAAGGCGAGAAGAAAGCGAGAGGCAGACCAACGAAGGCGGAGGAGCTAGCCAAATTAAGAAGAGTGGACAGTACAGGATCGGTTAAGGAATTCTTTCAGAAGAGTGAGAAAAGGAAGAGGGAAGAAGAGGTGGAGGAAGCAGCGAAGGCGGAGGAAGAAATTCTAAAAGAATTTAACGCACAAAGAAGGGTCAACAGATTGCCGCCGCCCAAAATCAAAAAAGAAGAGCAGGAAAAAGAAAATATGGCGACGGAAGAATTACTGGAGAGGGTTAAAGAAATTTTGAAGAAAATGGAGGAACAAGAGGGAGAAAGAAAGAAAGATAAGGAGGAACAAGAGAAAGAAAAAAAAGAGATAAAGAGGAAATAAAAAACGAAACTT